>NC_085865.1:28096558-28154058 GCF_034702125.1 Engraulis encrasicolus | reverse complement strand
CGGCAGTGTTTCCCAGCCAATTACAGTACACACTCAGCAAGACCACGACAAATGCCACTACTACTGCCCCCCACACACCGCCAACATCCCCACTGTCGCCACTTCCACTGGCTCTGCTGACTCAGGGCTCTATGGGATATAAATGACAACTATTAAAACCATTTTTATGGGATCCGTGATGCACTGGTTTACAGGGTGTCATCTTGGCCCTGGTTACCAAATCTGGCATCAGCATCAGCATCAGCAACAGCATCAGCATCAGCAACAGCAAATAGCCACAGCAAATAGCATCAGCAGCAGTGACTCATCTCTAATGTGCCAGTGCTGCCTGATAATGTAGGTGGAGGTAAACAAGACAGTTGCAAACAAGAGTGAATAGTGGAAGCACATTATTTAGGGGTGGAATGTGGAAAAATATGTATTATATGCATATTAGTAATTCCATCCCATTACTAAATTTTAATCCCATTTAAAACTTTTTTTTGGCTTCTTTTTTCAAGATTTTTGTTGTCCTTCGTTTCAACATCTCCAGCCAACTGAACATTCCATTATTGAATTCAGAGGATTTTTATTTTTTTTGTCTTCTTTTTACAAGATTTTTGTTAATCTTTGTTTCTACGTCCCCAGCGAATTGAACACTCCATTATTAAATTCAGAAGATTTTTTTTGGCTCTTTTTTTCAAGATTTGTGTTGTTCTTTGTGTCAACGTCTCCAGCGAATTGAACACGCACTAATGGGACATTAAAGATTTACCAGTGTTTTTGTAGAGCCCCTGCTCCTGTGACACCGAGGCCATGGATTGACTTTGATGAATGGGCCTCTGCCACCCACTAGTCAGAAACATATGGGGTGGAGAACGACCCGTGATGACACGTCAATCAACATCCATCAAATCTTATTTACATGCCACATGCCCTGACACCTAGTGCCACCAACATGCCCTCAGACATTACCATTTTGTTTGTTGTTGTGACACAGCACACAAGTGTTCACTGCACACAACGAAATTGCATTTATGCTTCACCTCCTACAGGCGCCCCAAGGGGAGCAGTGCGGCGGAACGGTACCATGATCAGGGTACCTCTGTCAGTCATGGAGGAGGATGAGGGAGAGCACTGGGTAATTACTCCTCCCACCAACCTGGCGGGTTGGGTCGGGAGTCGACCCGGCAACCTTTGGGATACAAGTCTGACGCCCTAACCGCTTACCCATGACCTGCATGTGTTGTTTTTTAGATGTGGTTGTTTAGGAAAACACATTTACACACACAAACAGCATACCTGCACATGCTTGAATAAATCACCAAACCTTATTCACAGATGTACACACGGTAACACTTTATTTTAGGGACACATCTATTAGCACTAATACATACAATATTAATGCCTGTGTAAGTAACTTGTAAGGCATGTACTAAGCAAAATAAGACAGTTGTTAAGCATGTATTCACAAATGTCTTGTTCATGCCCAATTAGGGATTTATTACTAATATAACCTTAGTAAGGACCAGTAAGCCTATATTTCTATTTATTAGTAAGTAGTAAGTGGCAGAATACAATGTGTATAAGCTCTCGACACACTGTGTGAACAAACCCTGAACAGTGTGAAAACAGATGCAGAATAAGGGTCCCTATTCTAAAGTGATGCATTGGTCAGCCCAGATGGCTCAGGGCCTCTGCACTACCAAAGTCCTAGGGCCCCCACACCACCCAGGCCTGCACTACCTAGCCCCCCCGATCTACAAAGTGTAAGGGAATATCAAATAATTAATACTTATCCAGCCGAGTCATCTAGTAGTTTTCTCTTGTTCATATCAATGAGAGGGAGGTAACAAGAGCCTATATATAGCAAGGATTGAACGTACACTTGTCAATGGCGGTGGGTTGGTGAGATGCAATTTTTTTTCATGTACCACTGAGTTTTAATTGTAAAAAAAAAAAAACCCAACTAAATGTAGAAAATTAGAATAATAGTTTTGAAGCAAAACTAAACTACTCTTTTGTGATAATTAAGTGAATGTTTGAGAACATTAGCTTCAAGAAGTGCAGTGCATGATGGGTACGCAATCTAGGCCAACAGACAACCTACTCAGCTCTGAGCCTACGTCCTTAGCTCCTCCCCTCACTTGTGAAATTTAGTTGCTATCCAAACAATTTGCCATGTGGGTAACAACAGAAATATTATCATTGCTGCATTGGCCATGCATTGCATTTCTGACTAAGGGCGTACCCATCATGCACTGCACTTCTTGTAGCTAAGTTTCTCAAACATTAACTTATTTATCAGAAAGGAATAGCTTAGTTTCGCTTCCAAACTATTACTCATTGTTATATTCTGCATTTATTGCAGGGTTTTTACAATTAAAACTAATTGGTGTATGAAAAAATGGCATCTCACCACCCACCATCATTGATAACTTTACGTCCCATCCTTGCTATATAATGCTTCCAATTACTCATTAACATTGTGAGTAGTATATGTGAGATCTTCATACCTACTGAGACTAATGTAGAATCTGAAATGTTCTTACACTTTGCTTCCCGGGGGGGGGGACGACGTAGAGTGGGGGCCCCCTAGGTAGTGCGGGGGCCCCCTAGGTAGTGCGGGGGCCCTAAGCCATCTGGGCTGAGCAATGCATCACTTTAGAATAGGGACCCTTATTCCACATCTGTTTTCACACTGTTCAGGGTTTGTTCACACAGTGTACCAGGAGCTTATACACATTGTATTCTGGCCCTTACTGCTTACACATAAATAGAAATCTAGGTCTACTAGGTCCTTACTAAGGTTATATTGGTAATAAATCCCTTATTGTGCATGAACAAGACATTTGTGAATACATGCTTAACAACTGTCTTATTTTGCTTAGTACATGCCTTACAAGTTACTTACACATGCATTAATATTTTATGTATTAGTGCTAATAGATGTGTCCCTAAAATAAAGTGTTACCGTACACACACACACGCACGCACGCGCACGTGCACACACACATAGACGCACGCACACACACACACACACACACACACACACACACACACACACACACACACACACACACACACACACACACACACACACACACACACACACACACACACACACACGCATGCACACACGCACATACACACACTTGCAGAGAGACAGTTCCTAGTCCCTTAAATTGTTGTAAACATACTATGTACTGTAATTCCACCACCAGCAATCACCTGGGTTCTGAGATTACCTCAATTGCTGAAGGCAGCAATCCAAGCGATACAGCAAGAAGAAGGAAGGAATGTCGGAAGAGCTTGAGCACCCTCCGTCATAACATTGGTACGTATAAGTCAAATGCGTGTCATCATAAAATCTTCAGGTTGGTGTGACAACGTTGACTGGAGAACAGATAATACTTTTATTTTATAATTGGTAGTATTCATCTCCCAAGGTAGTTGATACTGTGGGCTTAGGCGCAGCTGTCCAAACTGCTCTTTTTTTAATCAGTCAAAAAAGTGTGGAAAATGTGTACTGTTCAGCTAAACATCTGCCATACTTAAAAAAAATATATATATATTTCATGGGCTTTCACCATCCCATCTGAGATGCACACAGAAGCATATTATGTAGACATTACCCATTCACACATTTCTCACATTTCTTCTTTTATTTTGTATTTCTGTCATCATATCCTGCTTTGGATCTACATATTACGAAACCATCAGAGTCCAAGTAAAGATTGTAATGAAGCTTTAGTGTCTGAATGAAACTAGCTGCATCATGATGTCTAGAAAAGCAGAGAATTATCCAATAATTATATTCTTTTCGTTGGCCATGTCTGTAACCATAACTCATGGCCCTTTGGCCCATACAGTATGTGACAATTTATGTAGGCTATACTTAAATGAGCAAGCTATAAGGTAACACTTGACACACGTCCTTCCTCCAAATGATTGTCTGTAGACCTACACTTTGTCCTCTACAACATGCCAATGCATAACAATACAATGGTTGTGACTGTTCAGGGTGTAGTCGTAAACCATTAACACAGTTGTATAAGTGTGAAAAATTGCATGTATGCATGTGTGTGCATATGTTTAAATGTGTGATATGGTGTGTGGGTTAATCTCTGTCTCGAAGTATGCATACCGTATGTTTAAAGCATGTTTCTTGATGAATTTCAGAGAAAACAACTTGTTAAGGCCTGGTAAGCAGCAGCTGATTTGCTGGTGCAGCATGTAAATTGCAATCAGTCAGCATTTGCTAATGCGCCACAACACAGCTGTCAAGGACTCTCCTGAACAGGAACATTTTCGCAGAATGCAGAATGAATGTCATATATTGTTTTTTTTAGCAAAAGTAAATGGCATGCTGACTGAGCACTAAAAAGAAAAACAATATTGTAACTGTCAAAAAACAAAAACAAATCATGTGACTGTTAAAATTCTTCACCGTAATTGATGTATGCAGTACATATGAATTTGCTATAAATACATGAAGTATATAGCAAGCTTTGTCACACCAAAACATGGATTGTGTTTCTCCCCTAATCTAAAATAGATCTTTGATGAATGAAATAACTGACATGTTCGTTAATGAGGACCAGGATTGATCAATGATCCCATCTGGCCTATAAATAATATTTACTGTTTGAGTGTTGTGTTTTGAAGCAAAAACTGACATAATCTAAAATGCAACACAAAGCTACTGTACATGTTTCACAAGAAGTTGAAAATGGCTCTTTGGCGAAACCTTATCAAGACAGGTGCAAATTAACTTATTTTCTCAGAATATTGTCTTCTACAAACCAGTGAACAAAACTCATTATGGGTGTTTAAATGCTTTATCAGTCTTATTTCCTGGTATTACGCGGAGTAAAAACATAGACAGAGCAAGAGCTGGGAAAAGGTCTATTTTCAGTCTGCCCTAATGGCCGGGTACCGTATTCCAGCAGCCAAACCAAGCCTGGCTGAGGGATCTGTGCTGGTTGATTCTCCATTCTGACCGAAGGGAACGTCTGAGGAATTAAAAATGAGGCAGAAACAAAAGGACTGATGCAAAATTGTGCTTTGAAGAAATAAGCAACAGAGACAACAACTATAGCAGAGAGAGAGAGAGAGAGAGAGAGAGAGAGAGAGAGAGAGAGAGAGAGAGAGAGAGAGAGAGAGAAAGAGAGAGAGAGAGATGTGTAGGATGCATACACAAAGTTTTTTTTTTAATTTTTGGATGATGCAATTATGTTTGAAAACTGAAATATTGGCAGTGAGCATGAGGAAAATAATAATAAAAAATGTGCCCAAAAATATGCCAATCACAATAGCTCTCCTTGTTGTGGGGGAAACAGAGGAAAGTGTGAATTTCTATTATGGATTTGGACTTCCCAGTCATGTTTTAAAGTGCTACTCCTGTTTCAACCACTGGCACTAAAACAAGTTCCTTTATGGGATAAGGTATCGATTTGAAGCCACCACCTCACCCTGTTTGTCCTTTACAATTTCTCTGAAATGCAGCACTGGATTGGAAACCTGTGTTGGGCTTCATTGCATTGATCAACACAATCACGCTTCATAATATTTTCCAATATGGCCTTATTGTTTCAGACAGAGACGAGAAATGTCACAGAGGTGTATTTTAGCCGGCACGTTAAGTGAAACGCATTGGCGTGTGCAAACCGTGATATTTCTCATTCTCGTATGTGTGCTGAGAATACAGGAATGTATTGGCCAGGCATGCTCTTGTAGTAAGAGGCTTTTAACCTCAGTGGCACTGAAAAAAAATATTACAATGGCTAAGGCAGTAAGAGGCTCCCTCCCACCATGCCATTAGCCAAATGCTGGCGCAGTGGACAGCTAGGGTAGTAATATAACTCTCTAAAACCTCTAACACATAAAGTGGGAGAAATACACGGCACATAAAGGGAGCGTTGGGAAGCAACTCTTTATGACCGTCATTCAGCCCGTCTTAAATAAAAGGTGTTAACTTCAGCACTATCGATGAGATCTTGCAGCTCCTCAGACATAATATTGGCTCCAAGATGGGATAATCAAATGGTTGAAATGGTGTGTAAAATGTAATGGATGTGCATGACGTATAGAAAACCTTTACAACTTTTTTTGGATGATTACAGTTTTTAAAATCTGGTTTTACTTTTCCTGGCTATGTGCCATGTTATGTGTGTGGTTCAGTAAAAACGTAGGTCAAGGTTGCCTGACATCTCTTCATCTCATGTTGCAATAGAATACAGCCATATAAATTGAATAAGAAATAATAGCTTGTTTCTTAAAGGGATAATTTGGAACTTTTTAACTCAATCTGTGGCATTTCCCGTCAGACATGCCATGCACCCACACTGCCTTCCCCCCGACGACAGTGTCCTGTCCAGTTTTTGTCAAAATGAAATTGTGTGCTGGGTCACAAAAATAAATCATTTTTCTTCTCAAAACAGTCCATTTGGTGCCATAGGCAAGCACCCCTGTATTAGTGTCGTATATCGGAACGAGCACAACAGATCTAGCAGGGCCTACCTACTGTATATAGGCTACTGAGTGCCCATAAACAATCATGGTCAACGTGAAGTTAATGCTTTATTTTGGTCGACGATCTAATTCTGTGGGACTTGGCGTCCCAAACACATTTGGCGTCCTTTCTTTGCATCACAAAACATTGTCCATGGAAAAACACACTTCACAATACTAAGCTTCATTCCTACACGGCTCAGTGTTGGGGGTGTAGTAAGTCTATGAGAGTACTGCACTGCTAACTGAGATGCCATATAGAATCCTGTAAAAAAAACCTGTCCCTTCAGCAAAAGTTAAGGTCCTCCACTCGTCTGGCAATTTTTAATAAGGCTCAGCATATAGCTGGGCTGTAATCATTTCCGGGGTGCCTGAGAAACATTTTTATCATCTCTTAAGTAGAATCAAAGTCTTTGAATGAATTGTATATGGACAATGAAAATAAATATGGATTTAATTTAGGATCAGTATCAATTGCAAATTAACGGCAGCAGGAAATTTCTTTTATTTGACTAACACCTCTTAGAGTTTTTATGAGGTGACATGCAGGTAGGGCTATTTGCACTGCAGGCTATGAAATATGGCTATCTTGAAAGTGAGATGAATATCCATAATGTTAAAGAACCTGTGGAGAGAAGCGCCATTTTGTCCTCTACATGAAACATGACCCTTTGTCTTCACCCCTGCCCCCTCCCTCTCCCTCTCCCTCTCCCTCCCTCTCTCTCTCTCTCTCTCTCTCTCTCTCTCTCTCTCTCTCTCTCTCTCTCTCTCTCTCTCTCTCTCTCTCTCTCTCTCTCTCTCTCGATGTGTGTCTACACCTTTTACCACCCAACCCATCAGCACTATAGCGGCACGCAAGTTCCCAAATTCTTTGTGTGAGGGTCAGGACAACCTGCCATTACTGAGCGCTAATTCAATTAGAGTGACACCCGAGCACACCTCATTCACCCCGGCCGCCACTCCCCGCCGTCTGCAGATTGCCTAATTAGAAGACTTTTGAAGGAGAAGAGTGCTGCTCACGTTCTTCAGCAGCTATGCTCCCCTGAAAAGGTTTTAAATTATAGTGTGTAGAGTAGAGTAGAGTAGCGGAATGTGAATGTCTTAGTTAGCGTCCGTTTTTCACAGTCTTGTATTTCACAATTATTATTGTATATAGACAGCACAAAATTCACTGAGGGTTATTCTCTGACATCAGTTTTGCCAGATGAACATCATACACAACACCACAGGAATTGCACAACACCAGAGAAAGTAAAGGGAGCAGCCCTAAGAATCTGTACACACACACACGTACACACACGTACACACACGTACACACACACACACACACACACACACACACACACACACACACACACACACACACACACACACACACACACACACACACACACACACACACACACACGTGTGTGTGTGGCTCCTGGGCATTTTGTCCAAAAGAAAGGACCACAGCAATGATTCTCCCCACAGGCGTGGATTAATGAATGGTCATTTTGAGCTCTTGCCTAGGGGGTCACCACAGATCCTAAGGGGTTCAGGCCAAATCACCGAACTCACACTGTATCATAATCCCCTTCCTTAAAGGGTTTATGAAACGAAAACAAAGTAAAGGAATTTGACCATTTCCAGGACAGATTCTGAAAGTTCTAAGCCTTGTGAATGAAATGGGATATTGTCTGGGTGATATTTTGTCATAAAAGTCATGTTAAAACGTTCCCAAAAAGTGTTCTGTTTACTTTTTTTGGTGACATGCAAATTTTATGCAAATGATATGCATGACATAGAAGGGGGGAGTTCACCTCATTCCTCCACCTTGTTCAGATCAATGGCGGCTAGTACCAAAACAAAGCGCAGTGTCAAGCAGTGTGTTGCTGGAGGGCCGAACGGTGCCAGCTGCAAAAATGGCTACTTGACAGAAGGAATATCTTTGCACAAGTTCCCTTCTGTGGAGAATGATGGAACTGTGGCCGACAAGGAGAAGGCTAAAACAAGCTAGGGCTCTGTGGATCCAATGCGTGGTTTTGAAGCAAGCTTCACCACAAATGTGGAGATCGCGGGCATGGTTGGACTGAAGAGAATGCTATTGCCTCAAGCAGTTCCAACAATTGACATCGCAGGCGTGCAGACTGAAACTGCCCCTGTAACTGCTCGGGCACGAAGACAGGTGAGTGCACTGCTTTGCTTTAGGCTACTCGTTTTATCTTGTCCATCTGCTTTGTATGTTGTTTTCAGGAAAGGGTAATGCACATTACATGCCAAACCGATGTGAATGCTCTCGGAATATGCACTTTTTGTTGATTGCCATTCAACTGGTCAATAAATTGGTTTTGGGAGGATATCCGCGCATCAGCGTGGTGCTCTCGGTCGAGGACAGCCAACTCACAGACTGGGCTACTGCTTAGCGAATAAACGGAGATGCACATAGCGTAGGCCTACTTTGAAGCGTTGATTGTTTGTTTTTAGTATTGTGGTGCACGTGTGGCTGACGTTTGGACACACCTCGTCCTCAGAGTCAGGCTGAGGGACACGCGACGCCTGTGACTTTGAGCACAAAAAATAATAATGATAAACGCTAAAAATATGCTGAGGACTCAGGCTATCTAGGGTATTTTTCCAACAGCCTAATACCTCCGTTTTTTCTCTAGTTGATGATATTTTTGTATGTAGCCTACATGCATTTCAATCACACTATATCGCGCAATTGAATCAAAATGCCCCCCATTTGTCAACAAATACACACGCCATGTCATCTTTGGGTCATGGCAAAGCGCCCTTAGCAACCGTAACCATAAACAAAACGAACTGTCAGGCTATGTCAACAATCGTCACTTCGCCTGTCAGACATGTCACTTTCTGCAGATGTATCAGTGCCTCTGAAATAGATTTGTGCTGCTGTTTTTTTTTCTCATGAGGTTGGATGTGTGGTTTTTCGACACGCTGATGTTTGTATCAGAATTTTGGTTCCTTTATAAGATGTGGGTCCATCAAATGTGTGTTGTTTTCTCAGATCGCCATACTAGCAAACCAGGGACTCTCCTCTATGATGTCACAGCCCAGCTCATTAGTCACACCAAATTTCACAGAATTCACACTTTGAGTTGCCATTTTCACAAGTTCCTCCAGGATGATTGGGTTCAAAGTCTCATCGATGCTATCAGAAAAAAACAAGGCTTTAATGGGAATGACCGTTTGTTTTCGTTTCATAAACACTCTAAGGGATCCTCTTACATCAGGTAGCATATTGCACATGTGTGCGGTAAAAACCCTCCCAAAATGGCTTGTAGCGGTATGTTGTGGATGGAGAAGAGGAGGAGAAGGGGTTTGGAGTTAGTGACTGGTCGGGGTTGGAATGGTGTCGTGTGGTATGGTTTTTAAATCCAGGAGCACTTGCTTCTTTATTGATCTCATGTGCTTTACACTGCACCATAAACACAAAAAAACGCTGTAAATGCCAACCACAGCAGGACTGACATAGATCAAAAGCCTAACACTCATGCCTGGAATTTTTTCTCAAGAGACATACTGTACAGTAAAGTGCTATACCGCTTATTTTGAAAACTTTTCAATCTTACCATGTCATGTACGTAGGCTACTGAATAATGCTGGCTATGAAAAAAAAAACGATCAAAACACAAGAAAGTCAGTGTGTGTGACAGTATCTGTGACGAGAAGACAATCCTCTTCTGGCATGTACAGAAAATAAATCATACGAGCTAGACAAGTGCCCTTCAGTTGCCTCTAGGAAGTAGCATTCAACCTGCTGAAAAGCAGTCAATTCCATTGACAGAATAGCATGATCACAAGAATGCTTCAAATCGGCTGAAGAAAATGCAAGTGGTGCACATTGAATCAAAGAGCTCTTATAATCTATTATGCTGTCGATAGGTGAACAAAGGTACCAGCGTTCGACCATGTTCTCCACTCTGTTCAACAGTTTAATGATCATGTCAGCATTTTTTAGTCGAAGGCCACTTTTACCCCATCAGATAAACTCGACTCACCCCCTTTGAAATTCACTCCGGCAGGGAGTGAGAAACGTTCACCCATTCCTTAAGGAAGCCATTATGCTCCAATGAAGTCTGCTCCTACAGAATTTCTGTGTCATGTAAGAAAGGGAAGAGATGAAAACGGTTGTCACATATTTCACTTCTGAACACTATTGTGTGTTTCATTTTCTTTCTGGGTCGATTTTCTAGACATCTAGTATTCAAATTATACTTTTATTATGTAGCATTTTGTTATCCCAGATCTAGTGAATGTTAAAATGTATTGAGATATGTGTAGTAAGTAACCAATGATATTGATTGTATGTGTGTGTGTGTGTGTGTGTGTGTGTGTGTGTGTGTGTGTGTGTGTGTGTGTGTGTGTGTGTGTGTGTGTGTGTGTGTGTGTGTGTGTGCGCGCGCGCGTGCGCGCGCGCGTGCGCGCGCGCGCGCGCTTGTGTCTGTCTGTGCGGGTGTGTGCGTGCGTCCGTGCGTGCGGGTGTGTGCATGCATGCATATGTGTAAAATTGAAATAGGGTTTAGTGTGCCCTTAGATTGAAAACATACAAAATATACAGCAAGCTGTCAGTGGAAAATCCTTTAACGGCCGAGTCATTTCCTTTCCCAGCCATTGCCGTGTCCCAGCCCAGACGGGATATTACCATCATGTGTGTTATGTGCTGATATAGACGGGATTTGTACGGACATAGCCATCTGTATTTATCATATGGTCTTCGCCTGTCCTAATGTAAAACCCTGTCACTATGTCTGTCTGAAAGTAGAGATTCATTTACCCACAGGCTCCATCCTCATGAATATAGATGCATAAACACTGCGAAACAATGGAACGAACGCATGTCGGTGATTCGCCGGCGTTGATAAGCGGAATTAGTTTAAGGTAATCTTTCAACAGCTGATGGTGCTGTTCAAAGTAAAGGAGGGTTTTATTTTTGTCTTCTCAATTTTCTTCAGGGAAACAAATAGGCTACATGTGCGCATGTTTGCAATTCATTTTCCCATGCCATTAAAAAAACAGATTGTCTTGTGCTTTCAGTATACACATTGAAGCTAAAACCAAACAAATAACACAATACATGGCAGCAGTTCACAGACTAGAGGTCATGCATGTAGCCGTTGAATTTTGACATTGTGTTTTTCAGACAGATTTACTATTATTGCTCAGTTCGCAGACATTTGGTTTATAGAAAATCAATTATTTTCACCTAAATGTTACCGCTGCACCAACTACAGTATGCACACCTCATATTCTCTGTCTGCTAAATATCTCTGACTTCATATTGGTGCTGTTCTGTCTCTTTTCCATTTGGGGCTCTTCTCTCTCTACTCCCTCTACTCCTCTCTCTCTCATCTTCAGGAGAGATGGTGACCTTGCCAGTATTCTTCTATTAGCCAAATATCATTCCCTCTGATGCCTCTATGCCCTTAGGGAACTCTAACCTGATGATGATTAATCAATTGCTGTCCTCACACAAGAGATATTGGATAAGCATAAAAGGAGCTTACTGAAAGTAGGCTAGTACTACTACTACTACTGCTGCTGCTGCTGTTACTACTGCTTACCACACACACGCATGCCCACACACATACACACAAATCTACCAAAACACATACCGCTTGTAAGCTATTGTCTTTTTTTGATCATAGCCCATTTTTTGGTCATTTTAGGAACTTGAAATTGACAATTGGTTCAATTGCAAAGACCCAAACATGCATCACAATGGAAAGTGTGAAAGTGAGACATCACCATTTTGCCCCATTGGAAATGGGACGAACATATGGAGGAAAAGCACTGTTTATTAAGGAGAATGTTACACATTTTCTGGAATACAAGTGGCGCACAAGAGTGATGACTATGTTTACAGTGTGCCTGCAGCCAATTCAGTCCATCATACCTATAGGCCACAAGGGAAGTAAGACATATTTCTTTGCAGTATATTTTTTCCGCAGTATACTTCACAATCAAGCATCTTAAACGGCTGAACCATCACCCTATACAAATTGTTTCCATCGGTGCTTCAAACCAATACCACAACAAAACTGCTATTAATTTGCATGAAATGGCTGAGAGGCTGAGGCTGGGAAGCAATTCTTTAACATACTGTACCACATTCCATCCCGATGCAGCTCGCCATGCAATATATAAGGGGCTAATTGAATTTATATCTCAACATCAACATTTTCTCATACCGTATACACAGAGGAGCTCATTAATATGGTAAACTGTCAGAAACAATTACCACAAACCACCCAGCATGGCAGATGATTCACATATGCAGTGGTCATTAGCCATACCCGTGGCTAACTCAAGATAATAGTTTTTAATGAGAAGATGCATTGACCTTAGTGACCTCCACATCAGCCTCGTCAACTGTGCAAATGCAGTAAGGGCCAAGTTCCTACAGAAGATTTCCTTATTGGACATTGACATTACTGCATATAGCTTGAGGCATGGAGGTTCTCTGTCTGCACAGTAGGCCTATATAATTAGGTAAAAGCTGTGGATCTTTGGTGTCTGTGGATCAAGATACTGCGGCAAGTTTTATTTGCAAGTACAAGAGTTGTCAATGCGATCAAAATCATCCAAGGGTTACCAGAATTTTTGGTATGTTGGCAGTGTCTTGATTTCTTGATTTATTGAGTATGGTGTAATTTTAATTATTGAGTTTCTTTATGACAGATAACTAGACAGCCTAGACAACCCGACTTATAGATGAGTCTTGAATCACTCAGCTGAGATATTTAGTCTGGAAATAACTCAGTTGACATTTTGTTTTTGATGGCATAAGTGCAGTGGAACCCAAAGTTTGAGTGATCATTTGCATTGATTCGGGACGCATTGTCCACAAACCAAACCACGACAGAAACAGAAAACAACAATGTTTGTTTTAGCACCTGTGTAGTCTTGAATGGAGGGGTCATTACAGTAAGATAAATCCTCATATCAGACAAGATACAGCTGTAAACATACAGTTGGATGAGTGAAAGACTAGGCCAGTGTTTGAATGAGTTGCAAATTGACTTCTGATAACTTAATCCTACACTTCAAACCCTGCAGTGCTCCCAATGCTAGCTAGTTCTCTCTCTCTCTCTCTCTCTCTCTCTCTCTGTCTATCTCTCTCTCCAACACACTCATCCTCTCTCTCTCTCTCTCCCTCTCTCTAGTTCTCTCTCTCTCTCTCTCTCTCTCTCTCTCTCTCTCTCTCTCTCTCTCTCTCTCTGTCTCTCTCTCTCTCTCTCTCTCTCTCTCTCTCTCTCTCTCTCACACACACACACACACACACACACACACATACACACACACACACACACACCTGGAATGTTTAGATGTTACTCCTCTGTGGCACACAGTGTCCTCTAAGAAAAGTCAATGTGAAAAAGAGGAGAAATGGGTGAGTGGAGTTGATAGGGATTGGCAATGATGGACATTTTCCTCTGGTGAGGCTATTGACGTCTTATGAGCAGGCATCATAAATCCCCTCAGTAAATAATATATGAGATGCATGAACGTAAAACTCAGGTAGATATTGATGTCTGAATGCTTAGGACACACCAGCAAAGGAGAATACACATTTCTCCCTCCGAGACCCAACCATATTTAACTTAATCAATCTAGATGTACAGTACTGTATATGGCATTGTTTTCCCGAGCAACTCTGTTGGCCATAAACTACACCGGAAAGCAAAATCAATACACAGATACAAATGGATATCACTGAGCTCGCGTACAGTTCTGTTTAGGGATCTGTTGAACTGAATGACTGCTGAGACATGCCCATATGGAACAACGTGTGTCTTTGTGTGAGCATGCTTAATTAAAAACAAAAACAAACTAGAAATGCACCCAGAGTGTGCAGACCTCCGCCAAGGAACTTCAGTTTGTTTTTAGACACATATACTTGTGTAATGATGTGGTGTCAAAATGCAGGTTTATACACACCATTAGTGTGTTCAGATAATTAAATAGTCAAGTTGTAGCCAAATTATATCTATCTATTTTATTATTACCATGTCGGCCTTACGTGATACATCCCTCTCAGAATCACAACAGTTGTTTTATTAGCCTATAGGCCTAGTGCAGTTTTAACAGCATAGTCCCATACCTATGTGTGTAGCCTAACAGGTAAACGTCATCCCGCTTTGAGAAAGTTTTGTGATCACGCTGGAATTAGTGAACGGAATGTAGTCTAATGATTTTGACCAACATTGTCAAATAAAACAACAGAACTGTTAGGCCTATTTTTGCCTAGGAGATTAGGCATCCTCCGGGCCACTGTGGTCTTGGCGCTCTCTGCATTTCCTTCCCCGCATTTAGCTCATTGAAAATTATTCACAGTTGTTAATCTGTCCATGGGCATCTAGTAGGGGCTCTAAGCCGAGAAATCGTTACGCGCTGGATAGAAGCATATAATTCGGTACACGTGTTCCTTGACTGATTTGAAGACATCCTAGAAGGGGTGCCCCTTGAAAAAAAATGTCTACCATGTCATATACAATATGTCATGTTGGTAACGCATTACATTGTTATTACATGACATTATACTTAGCTGACAATGGTAATATAGTCCTCAGAAGAGATGAAGCAAGGGTAGCCTGCTAGACCAGATTGATAAAACTACAAAATGTACATAGTGTGAAAGTATGGGTGAGTCTGTGCTTACGTGCTTGACAGCATGTAACATTGTGAACGATTTGAGAAGATTCTTGGTCTGAATGAAAATGAGCATTGCCAACACTAAAACTATGGTGAGAATAGATTGCTGCTAATGCTCGATTTGAATGGGATAGTGTCAGTGCAAGATGCCCTAGGTAGCAGGTTCTCCATCCTCTAATTTCCATAACAGATATACGTATTTTATTTGTATGAGAGAGGGTAAAGGACAGGACCTTTCCATATGTATGAAGAACCCCATAAGATCACCTAATTCTATATTTTTACAAGTGCATATTGTGAGAGCATTTCAGTCATCTTTAGAATGGCATTACAGATTACTCAATATAGGCCTACATGTAGGCCACAGTATGGCTTCAGTTCAAATTAAATGGGAATGATTTCTTAGTGTATGTTGAGTAAGAAGACAGAGATAAAAAAAAAAATGTTTATTTGCAGACAAGTCCTCACCTAGTACTTGTGTCAAAAGTTGTATTAGTTAGCTCAGTAATCATTGAGTACTTAAACTGCTATCAAAACTGACAGCTGATGGACAACATGTACTGTAGGTCTTTTGCCACCCTTACCCATAGGAGAAATATCTATATAGAACAACACTTCTCATATGGTATATACTATGAAAGTAAATCATTACCTGGACTCGTTTTCTTGATATGCAAGGCACATAAATAGTCTGGGCGGAAGAATAGTCGATCATACCCCGCCCCCCCAAACAAAATGCCACAAGACTTTTTTTAACCTTCAAGATTTTGAGTGGTAACAGTAACATAACTCATTCCCACTACACCTTTTTGCATAATATTGTACATGTCCTCAGAATGCTCTACATCAGTGGTTCTCAAACCTTTTGTGTGAAGTACCCCCTGAGAAAATATTGAGCTCTCCGAGTACCACCTTGACAACCAACATTAGAATATCGCAGTAAAGGCCTTCCATATTCACTTTTGCCAGTCAGTAGAGGAGAGGTTCATAATGGCATTCCAAGTACCACCAGAGATGTCTCAAGTACCACCAGTGGTACGCGTACCACAGTTTGAGCACCACCGCTCTACATGTTTCAGTTCTATAGTTGTACTGTACAGTGCAGTGCAGTGCAGTGGAGTGCAGTACAGTACAGTAGCATACAGAATGGTGCAGTATAATAAAGTACAGTAGAGTATAGTACAGTACAGTACAGTAGCATACAGTACGGTGCAGTACAGTACAGTAGCATACAGTACGGTGCAGTATAGTACAGTACAGTACAGTACAGTACAGTACAGTACAGTAGCATACAGTACGGTGCAGTACAGTACAGTAGCATACAGTACGGTGCAGTACAGTAAAGTACAGTACAGTACAGTAGCATAAAGTACGATGGAGTCTAGTTAAGTACAGTACAGTAGCATACAGTACGGTGCAGTCTAGTACAGTACAGTACAGTACAGTACAGTACAGTACAGTAGCATACTGCACGGTGCAGTAGAGTACAGTACGGTATATCACATTACAGTACAGTACAGTACAGTACAGTACAGTACAGTACAGTGTAATAGAGTACAGTACAGTGCAATACAGTTGAGTACAGTATAGTCTTATAGACGTTAGCCCTCCAAAGCCAATAGGATTTCCACATGCTGTTGTTTTAAGTTTTTGAAAGACTATTTTAGTAGCCTATGTGAGAGAGGGAAGGCAGGCAGACATGTTTTAAACAAAGGACCACACCCACAAATAAAAAATAACGAGCAAACAATAAATTAAGTGGTTAGGTAGCCAACATGTCATCTAGATTAAAGCCTAAAGTAGATGGAAAAACAGACATGTTACCATTTTGCTCTTTTAAAACAAAGTATCTGTCAATATACTGTATGGAAGTTGTATTGCATATTGATTATTCATAATTTCCTAAGCATAAATGCCCTTATCACTCCATTGTACACTTAGGACTGCGATATACATATCTGAACATTAATCAGCATACATTTGTCATTTGACAGCTGTCACTGACACTTGATATGTACATGTATTATTGACTTGATTGATATGAATATATTTCAGTTGGACTCCTAGGGTTAAATCATTGAGGGGGTCCTAAGGAAGTAGTAGTAGTTTGTGTGTGTGCGCGCATGTGTAAGTGGGATTAAAATTATTGTTTGCCATCTTTATCTGAAGAGCAGACTGAGTGTCTGAACCTGCTAATGCTAGCATGCTAACATTGGGACAGTTATGTGTGGCCCAGTTCAAGGGTTTATCTCTTCTCCCCTACATTTTCTAACCACAATTTTCTTTTTGGATGTTATAGATATGACCCACTGCAATTTTTTAAAACTCTTAATGAATGTTGGTTCAATAGCTAAATGCCCAGAAATGAGCTCTCAATTGTAGAGGGATCTCATTCTGACCATGGTTTTTATGATTTCCCTGTTTTTGAATCTAAATAAGACATATATAACATTATTTTTATGGTAAGTTTTGCACATATTTTCAAAGTTCAGTTTGTATACATCACACACAAATAGGTGGATTGGCCCATAACACCATTATGTCCAGGCAGTACAGCATTTTACTACTATTGGCTGGTTTTGGGCAGCCATCTTGGATTTACCCCATAAAAATGACCTTAATGACATTGAAATTTGGGGCACCCCTTCTGAAATGAAGGGGAACACCCTAAGGAAGGTCTACACCGATTTTGGTGCTTCTATCCAGCGCGTAACGATTAGGCCCTTTTTGGACGCTAAGAGACCCAGCTAATCATGCTCTCGGGCTGTCTGGTCTCTGTCCATCTAGTAAACAACTCGGGTTAACTTTAAATGTAGCGAAGGGGTGTCATGAATTTAACCAGCATTGTGAACTGACACAGTCACAAATTCCATAGCCTATTTGGGCAACTGTCCATCTTGGAAACAACTTTGGTTAACTTTAAATGTAGCGAAGGGGGTGTATGATTTTAACCAGCATTATGAACTACGCAGTCACAAATTCCACATTTTGGCAACGGCAGTCTAATTAATTCGACAGCATTGCGGGCTATCCCAAATAATTAGACAGCATTGCGAACCTAAATGTTCTGTGGGGTCATTGTCCATCTCGCTGCGCAACAGCATTGTCGACTTTTGCTAACGGCAAGTAATTCGACAGCATTATCAAGCTAAGCAGACAAACTAGACTATCCCTGTTACTTAATTTGCTGAGAGCGGCACAGACAAACCCATGTGGAATATTTGCTGGGGCTCAGTCATAGATGTAGAACATAACACCCGCCCCCCTTTTCAATCCGTGTCTGTTCTACCATCTACCTCTATGCTCAGTGCTCACCCGGACACCTTGTGGCAGGCTGTGAAATAGCAGCGAACATACATACATACAAGCTGCAGATAACGAACACACACACAAACCCAGGCGATCACATAACCTCCTTGGCGGAGGTAATAAACAAAATGATTGAGGCAACTTTTCAGGATGAAACCTCTTCTACTGAAGCCACTGTGCCACAGGTTTCATAGAAATGTACTCTGCATACAGAAATACTCTGCATACATACTGTAGACTGGTTGAATGTTAAGGTGCACTATTGATACACTATTGCCCTGGTTGAACAGGTGTCAGCAGAAATTAGCCAGCACCTACCTATTCAGAAGCATCTCTGTGCAAATGTCTGGGTTTACCTTTGCAGTTTAGGTGTAATCACATGTGCCCACCCATATGTGGATGCCATTACACAAATGACTGTGTGGGCAGACAACTGCATGCCAGCCAAATCAAATTACCTGAATTACACAAGAACCCATAGGGGTAAATTGCACACATCTGTTGTGGAATTGTGCTTTGGCTGGCTGATTAAAACCTTGAAGGCTGAGATGAACAAATGGCATGTACATAGCAGTCTTGTTTTGCATTTTGCTAATACGGCAAAGAAGTGTAAAATACACATTTTCAAAGTGCATCAATCAATCAATCAATCAATCAATCAATCAATCAATCAATCAATCAATCAATTATTACTTACCATTACACACATCGAGCAAAATCACAACATACTTCTGACTCTTTCTGCCCTATTGTCTTTCTGAAGTATCTGGGAAATGCTATTGCAGAGGTAAAGTGTCTCTCCAATTGTTTTTTGTTGTTGTTGCAAACTGCAAATTGGTTTACACAGATCGTGTTACAGTCCGCTCTAAATTAGTTCAGAGCAGTTCTCCTGATCTATTATGGGCAATCAGATGAGAACTACCGAAACTGTTTGAAGTTCCTTCAGAGACAAAATAACGGAAATGTTTTCTCAACGTAATAAAAATCTATCACGTCTCTGCATTCCCCGGCTTCCTAAACCCTTCCCTACATAAATAGCACACATGGACAATACAACTTCATATGCATCATTGTGAAATGGGCTTTCGTGTTTGTATGGCCTTCTAAAATACACAAGCGAGCCCCCGAAATCATTATTACCGTTGTGGAGCAGGATTTAAAACCCTTCCACAGCTCATGCTCCAGTTCTAAAATTAATATTTGTGTGTGTTGAAACTGAGGAGCAATTTTTCCTAAAGGAGACTAATAGCTTTGAGGCTCCTGGGGAATAATAATGGCCCACTGTCTAAGGAGGGTTAGTAAGTCTCTTGCTTTTGTACCTTTTCTCTGCGGTCCACTGGGTTTGTAGAGCACCAGCAAGTGTTTGTGGCTTGTGCATCTAAACCTGTTACAGCATTAAGGGAACCATTGCTTCATGGCTTTATATATGAGCCTACTACTGTAAAAGCCCATTCATTAGGCATACTGTATGTTTGACTAACTGGAGTGTCAGGCAAACAACTAAACAGGTATCTGGACAGTAAGCTTCTGCATGGTCTTCATCTTAGCTGGTGAAACTAATGCCTTTGAGTTTTTCCCATTTAAAATCTGCCCCCTCTATAATTGTATAATAGCCAGAATAACATGACTGTGTTAGCAGAGTAGGTATGGACTATGTTATAATTACCTTGTAATGTTGTAGTGCACTTTTTTCTTCACTCTAGTGGAGTGAGACTTCTACAGTAAAGATATATTTTTAAAAAAATCCAACAGAAATCAAAAGAGATGATGTACGAAGATGTACGATAAAAACAACAAATACAAATGGATTTGAAGAAGAAAGGCCACTTATCTGTATGTTATTGTAACGTGTGTACACACATGTAATGTGTCAGTGCATATTGTGTGTATGGTTTTCACAACAGCACCTAAGAGCCTCCTCTCTCGTTTGGGTCAGGCTCCCCATTGAATTAAATGGAGCCCAGGAGAGACATCTTTCCACAAACATACACAGATACAGTGCTACCATTTTGCACAATGGGAACTCAAATGAGGTCTGTGCACAATACTGTAGATGAATGGGTTTACAAATGCCCTGCTGAATATTTCATTGCATACGGTAGATATACAGTAGGCCTACATATCCCAGCACAGCCCAGCGTTCGTGTGTGCGTGTGTGCGTGTAAGCGTGTGTGTGTGCGCGCGTGTGTGTGCGTGTGCTATATTAGCATGTATGAGTGGGTGTATTCATGTTTGGCTGCAAAGGGAGAGCGTGTGAAAAGAACATGTCACCCTGATGCACTGCAGGGCTCGTCTGCTCTCTGTCTTCAGGCCCCAAAAGACACTTGATGCCTCTAAGACCAGAATTACAATTTATAAATTAGCACCTGAATTTTAATGCATTGTGTCGTGTGTGTGTGTGTGTGTGTGTGTGTGTGTGTGTGTGTGTGTGTGTGTGTGTGTGTGTGTGTGTGTGTGTGTGTGTGTGTGTGTGTGTGTGTGTGTCTCAAATCCCACCAGTCTACTTAGACTGTCAATCAGCAGTACCACAAGTCTCTCTCTCTCTCTCTCTCTCTCTCTCTCTCTCTCTCTCTCTCTCTCTCTCTCTCTCTCTCTCTCTCTCTCTGTTTACTTCTTCTGAATTTCATACACCCAAATGTCAAATGGAAATTTGTGCATAACATAGGACATCAATATACGTAATGGGAAATACATGCACTGACTTTCATCATGTCACCACGTACACTGTATTTATCTATTTCATTGTTTCCAATTTACGCGAGTAAAAAGGCAGGGCATGGCTGTTCATCTAAACACACGCATACCTTTGACACCCTGTGTACTGTATAAACATTGACACAGCATGTCCTCATGTATGGGCAGGGAAGAGTGCCACCAGGTGAGACACACACGGCAACTGGGGCTGCTGACAGCATAGGCCAACCTTAGGACACAAGGCATTTCTCAAAACTGCAGTGCACACACTTCCAAGTGTATCAGCCTAATTAGTCACGCCCAGTGATTGGATACTCTTTAATAGTCATGCCTAATGATTGGATACTCCGCAGAGTTCACCAAAGAGTATCCAATCACTGGGCGTGACTAATTAAGCTGATACACTTGGAAGTGCGCACTCTAGAGTTTTGAGAAATGCCCAAAGTCATCTGAAAGCCCCCCACACCCCAACCCATGAACCTACCCCCACCCCCATACATAAGACATGGATGGCTTGGGCCTTTTACCACTGACAGTAATCACACTTGTTTTGCAGATGACCAGTGGTGTGAGCCTATGAGCCTCACATGGGATAGTGTCCAGGAAAAAAAAGCACAGAACAGACCAGAGTGGGAGACCTTTGTTGCTACCCCAGGAGGCAAAATGGGCAGTAAGTAACAAGTAAGTGGTGTTGAAAGACTTGGGCTTTCCAAACAACCTTTTAAAAGAAAAAAGATTTTGTAAAATGTGAACATCCAAATTGCCAAAAAATGTTTCCTGTTTAAATACGAATGACTGAATTAAAGTGTGGACAAGACAAGGCAAACAGTCAAATACACATTCATAATATACAGTACCTTATGGCATTAATGCTTCTGTCATCCGGATCTCAGCCAATGACATATTGGTCTGTCCTATTGCATACCTCCTTTTCATCCTTTTTCAACATGAATGTCCTGCCTTTTTTAGAGTCCTGTCAGTAGTCAGGCTGGTGAGTGATGACTTGGCTGGGGCCATTTCAATGATTGTAAAGCCTATTAATGTTTTTACAGTGAATTATTTATCACCAGTCCCGGGAAAATGGGTTCGACTGCACTCCTCACACATCTTTTCACGCACAGAGATTTTATGTCTGATTTTAAACCACAAGCCCTCTTAACACTTGCTGCTTCTCCGGTCCATGGCATTAACTTCTGTTGGGCAAGTCCTTGAAGTGCTATGAAGGGCTATGCTTTTCAACAGTGTAATAATCCTCTCACATTTTAGCCCCGCCTATAAAAAACCCACAGACACTCATGTCACATTGAAGAAGCGTGTCACCCAAGTGCTACATAATTATCTCAAAGTTGAATGTAACTCTAAAAAAAAACTGACTGGGCTACTTCTAGGACACTGCACCCATGGACAAGTGGAACACTGAATGCTTTTATCTCTTTCTTTTATTGTAATTGGCTACGTGTACATGATGTTTTTGAATCGGATCTAATAGATCGGATTTAAGTAGATCGGATTAAGAGTTATTTTGCGACGTGTATACATGGCACTTTCACTTAAATGCGATTAAACGTCTGGGGAAAATAAAGCATTGCGATTGGACAGAGGACGCACGTGCTGAGTGAGCCAAATAAGGCGTGGGGGCGTGGTCGCCAAACCTCCGGGGAACTCTGTTTGCTTCTGCCCGAAAATGAATTCCCCCAGTCGGACTGAAGGCTGAAGAAATCCCCTTTGGGCCTGGTTCTTTCAAATGCTAGTTAGCACCCACCTAGCTTAGAAAAACGAACTGGTCAAAGGGTGATGTGGAGTAACTTTGTTGTGCTTCATTACTTCGTGGGGCACTTTTACATCAATATATGGAAGCCACAACATTTATAGTCGCTTAGGGACTTTAAATTAAGCAAAACTTTCATGTGAAAATCAACAGGAAGTGCCGCCATGTTTTTCTCACTGGCAAAGAGCACGGTCTCTTGGCGCCATCATGTGGTCAACGAGCATGCGTGGAACGACTGGATTTATTGTAATTCCGAATAAAAGGTTACATGACAGAGGAACGTGTTTAATCGGATTTAAAAAAGAGGAATAAACCACCCACTTTAATCGGACTTAAGTTTAAATCGGAATAAACTTAAATCCTGTTCGGTAAGTGTTTACATGATATTTTTAGAGTGGAATTAAGTTTTAATCAGATTTAAAGTGAGTTAAATCGGACTTAAGTGTCTCATGTAAACGCATAGATTGTGGTGCATACTGTAGCAATGGCACATTTCAGCACTTTTGACAAGACAAACCACTCCAGGAATGTTTTTCAAATAATGAACACCTTTCTCCCATTCCATGATCAAGGTCTTTCTCCAAGAACTATCCCAACTTGTTTTTTCCTCATTTCGTCCTCTTCTGTACTGAACTACTCTCAGCTCAGAGGCCCGAGTAAAAACAGTGTCCTTCTTAGATGTGAAATGTCACTCTGTGAAAACTATGTAATGTCGCATGTTGCATATTTTACCAAAAGGGGGACTCAATGTGTGTGTATGTGTGTGTTTACATGCTTATAGAGAGATCATTAAGACAATCAGACCTCAGATCACCCACCACACAGCACATGCTTGTGTGTATGTAAAACCGATGGTCTCCAAGGGCCTGCTACAGCCTGAAACCTCAAATGCTAATTTGCCAGTTAATATTTTATGAAGTGAATAATTTAGCAGGTGAGTGAGTGTTTAACTTTGGGTACGAATCGAGGTGCCCTGGAGCAGTTACTCTGTAAATGAAACCTGATGATTCTTCATCATATGAATGTCAAAATTAGAGTCCCCTTTTTTTTGGCTTGGAAATTCATTACATACCTGTAGTGCTCAGTGCAACTAGCTATCCAATCAGACTGGAAACGCCATTTTCCTTTATGCAGATGTAGACTCATATCACCCTCTCCCGGTCTCAATTGTCACACATTGGTGTAGCATGCGTTTCCTTCTATGGTAATCTTTTTTTCATTTTCACACCACTTTTAATTGTCGAATTTAACTGTTGAGGGGAATTGCCTGCATGTACTTGCTGCTTTCCCTATATAGCAATCCTCACAATATTAAAAAGAATATTTATTTCCAAACGAAGTGCCACATTTTATCATACCTTACTATGTCTCCAAACCCTTAGGTTCTCCGTTGTGCCCCCGTCTGCTTCCAGAAGGCTATAGAGCACGAGCTCTGAGATGCATTAGGAAATCCGGCGAAGGTAGATATTGAAAGTCTCATAAATAATACATTTGTGTCACCAACGTGTCAGGTGGAAAAATGCATTTGTCTATTTTTTCCGTGTGTGTGTGTGTGTGTGTGTGTGTGCGCGTGTGCGTTTTTGTGCAATTCCGACGATCTACGTATGTGTGTTTCATTGGATTTGTTGTGTTCATACCCTTTATTATATCCAGATTTCCAGCTCCCTTAGACCACACTTATTTTTAGCTATTCTGGTTCATCCCATTTGCATTAATTTCCAAGCGGACTGCCTGTGAATTATAATGAATCATAGATACAAACCCACAACCATGGACACTCCAATTGAGAAGAAGTACACACGATTCACATGGACTCAAATATTTTTTTCTTTATGAGTATCTTTCTCTCTGTTTCCCTTTCAATAATAAGCACGCACAAACTGTTGGTATGAGACAAACACACACAGCCACACACACGCACGCACGCAGAACGGTGCACAGATTGCAATGCCATGTGTACAATTCCGTCTTTGACAGCATGAACCACTTCTAAGACTTTCAAACTTCCAACAACATGCAGCGACAAGGCTCTTCAAATCTCTACTGTACGCATGAGGTGAAGAATACTTCCTCCATTGTCAATTCCAGCAAAGGCAGGTGGGCCAAACAAATTCAGGTCATAGTCCACTAAATTTGCAGAACACCTGAGCCATGCCTCTAGATATATCTGTCCCATCACCTTTTACAAAACACCAGTGCCGACTGCCCTACAGAAAATGTCAATTATACCCAAGCCAGGAAATCTCATCCATCCTGCATGAATGTTTGCAGTCCTGTGTTTTTTCCCTCCAGTTCTGAAGGACTTTGTATGTTTGGCCGGGCAGTGCATCAAAACAAACCTCTCAACACCTCTGAGGTTTCCTTAGTGTCATGTCTGAATGCCAACACACTCATAAGCATGTGCAGGTCCTCAGCATCATCTTACAGAGCAAAGAGAAGAGAAGAAGAGAGGGGATGGGATCATCAGGGGTGGCCACTGATACCTGAAAAAATAGTGTTGCTTGAAGAGACAAAGGTGCAGTGTGGAACACCGTACATCTGACATACCTAACCTTGTGGAGGTTAACATGCGCCATCTTAAACAAAAGTGTTTGTTTCAAAGTAAACTGATTTAAACCCAGACAAAGTATTTGCAACAATTTGAAAAGTTCATTGTAAAATCATGCAGGTGGCCAGTGTAATTTCAACTCTGCTGCTCTTTTACAAAATACTGAGTAGATTAAACATAACACTGGCCAAAGAGTAAAATTATGTCTTTTTTTGAGTGGGACCAAAATTTACCTGAATAGGGCTAAGTTTAGCTCTAACAGGAATATTACACAACAATGGTATTTGCACTGTGGACGATTCACCTCACATCCCACAGTTTCTACCTTGGTGATATTCCCTCACACATTTTGGGACCCTGCGTGTTCCATCACCTTTTTGTACTCTGTTGTTAACATAAATTCTGTTTGATAAATTGCATTGATTCATTCCAAAGGTCACAGACAGAGCTGCATTTGACAGCAGTGAGGGAATTATGTTTGGTTTGGTTGTTGTGAAAACTATCCACCAGAGACAAACAGCTTTAAATCTTAAATGCCTGTCAAGCGTAAAAAGGCATTATCCCAGAAAGCCCTCTGCAGGACATGGTTGCCATGTTAATAATTAAATGGCAGATGTTTGCGTACATCTGTTTGGCATAGACCTGATTCTCCTTTCCAATTTCGCCAAAGTCCACTGATAACTCCTTCCAAGCTTTGTCAGTAGGAGACGAAGGTGTCAAAACAAACAGAAATAAACATGACAAAGACTGTGTGGACATCCAACATATATTGATTTTTTTCTCTTTTATAGCCGACATGCATTGGGGAGCAAAGCCAAAACAAAGCTTTATGTTTGGACGTTGCCAAAGTTAATTTTGTGTGTTCTTGCTTGGACAAGATGAGAAGCCAGCTTAGGACAAGTAAGATAAACATATTCCCCTGACAGCATGTAATGTCCAATATCAATTTGCATGGTTCCGTCTGGAAACACAACATAGACCATTGCAATGTCCTACATATAGGCCTATTCACTTTTTTCTCACTAACTCCCACCGTTTTTTTATGTGTAAAATTCATATGGAAAGGTCTGGATCAAAAAAAAAATGTCTCCATGTCCTTTAGGTCTGTAGGCCAAGCAGTGAAAAATATGATTTGTGCAGGGTTACCTATTTTATGAATGATGGAGCTGGGCCATTTTCAGTCACTGTAACTGCAGTCAAATGTGTGCCAGGAGCTCAAGGATTTATCATAATGTATATTGAAGTCCCATCAAATATTTACAATTTCATTAATAAATCATCACACTGCCTAATTTCTAATTTCCAACAGACCCTCTCCGAGGACAGGTCTCTTTGCCAGTAGGAAAAGGACAACTAGCAGTGCTATAGCAGGTGAGAAACCAGACCACTGTAAATATTATCGTTTTGCGCAGACCATTTCTCTGTCAGCTTCAGTGGCCAAACAAGCAGATGGCCAGAGGCTACACCTTGCCAAACACTCAGCATGTGACCATAATTCTGAAAATATCTAACAGACAGACAGCGAGGCCTCCCACACTAAACCATACACATATCGACTGCCAAATTATGTAAGCGAATCCTTAGATAATGAGAGTGGTAAAGCCGCATGTGACCCAAGGTGTCACAATTTAGATAAACAGCAATTTATCATACCAGGTAAACACACAGGTACCAACAACACATGCCTATTGGAATAAAGAATCAAAATAAATGTGGTGACATTGACAGATTGCGTCTCACCGATTCACATATTAAGCAATCACATCAATATTAACATTAAATAGTTCTTGTATTGAGTGGAGAACATAACACTAAAACTCTATATAAGCTGTCACATGTCACAACACATTGATCATTGATAAATGGATGCTACGTTGATTTTGGTATTGCCTCATTCCTGTCAGTGTTGCAAACTTGCAACTTATTGCACCACAGAATGTAAACATGAACAACATTGCAAATTCTCCTCAGAAAGCTGAAAGTATCTGATATAAGGAGTGAGTCTAAAACAAAAGGAAGCTGCACAAATATCACAGAAGCCACTAGTTTACCATCACAATAATGTTATTTTCCAGTATTTTGTATTGTAGTTTTCCATTCGTTCATCATTTTATAAACTGTATTTAACAATCATTTAGCAGAGAGGATATAAAAATTGAGCATAAAAATGTCAGGTTTCTTGCTGTGCTCTTGCATACCTGCCTTTTCAACAGCAGAGCTCTAGAGCAGTGTTTGGGGTATCTGTACCATACGTAAGCACACATCAGGGGGTACATGCAAAAATTAAATAATAACAAATATATGGAGTGCAGACACATTGGGATAGAGGATGAGTGAGCGGGGTACTCTTCATATGACAAAATGGCTTAGGGGGTACGCATGACAAAAAAAGTTTAGGAAACACTGCTTTAGACTACCGTGAAAGTAGTGTTGCACTGATACCATTTTTTGGCCATGATACGATACCTGGCTGTGCAGTATCGGCCGATACCGAGACCATACCGATACCACCCTATTTGAAATGTATATATATGAAGGGCTGCAGTGCATACTACTTGGATGTAAAATCATTGCATGGCTTTGTCAGGCTGCTGCCTACCTTTGTGAAACAGGAAAAAGACAAATACAAAGTGAATTCAGCAAAACTTTTTATACCTCTAGGAAATAACTAATTTCAATGCTGTTTAAGTGTCATACAAGCACCTGTAAATGGTATCGGTGCCCTATTTGTTGGTACTCACCGATACCGATACCACCATTTTAGTGCCGATCCACCGATCCACCGATACTGGTATCGGTATCGGTGCAACACTACGTGAAAGTAATAAAATTCTGTCTTTAAAGCTGATGAAACACTTGAAGGTAAGAAAAAAACAATGACCTTTTTGACTTATGGCATTCTTTTTCTTGTGTTCTGTAAGACTGACAATAAAAAAGCACAATGAGAAAAGTAACAAGCTTGATCAAGTGTTGGCACTGCAACTCTCAAAGTGTCTTTAGATCATTATGACTGATGGGGTGAGACGACCTCATACAGTGAAACTATATGTTTCACTCAAAACCGCCGCAGAGATAATGACAGACACAGACGGGAGAGGGTTTATAAATGGCTCATAATCTTTATTTATTTCTTTATCTTAGTTTAAATTGTGCATTTCAACAAGAGGAAATGGCAAGTCATGATTACTGTTAGATATGTTCTTTTTCTTGCCTTTGCTTATGTTGAAATGACTGGCCTGACAGCTTGGGTCAAGGACCTGTCAAAATATGTATCATATGTGATGCTTGAAAAAGACAATAGGCTACTGTGAAATTAGTTCGAGACCCCTTTCCTTTGAGAGCTGATACAGAGATTCTTGTATGCAAGTATAGCAAGAAATTATAACATCAGACTATCTGATGCCTCTCTCTGCAAGGTCCCCCCCCCCCCTGCTCAACAAATCAGTGCAAATGCAATCTAGTTTGGTTGTATCAATGCATTACGATTTTTGAGACAGACCATCTGTAATTGTCCCATTCTCCTCATAAACTCTCCTCATAAACTACCAAATAAACAGCATATCCAGAGGGGAAATGATCATTATAGAAAATCAGCACACGCCATTAATCACTTGTCTATTTTCCAAGACTGTCCTGTCATTAATGCTAATGTGCACTAGAGGCAAAGGGGCATGCTATGATATAAAGAAAAAAGAAAGATATTCACAAATAGGCAAGTAGGCATTTATTGAGATGGGTTTGACTTGTGACTAATGTAGTGCATGGATCAAATAAAATGATGTGCATGCTTTGAGAATTGTCACTTTTATTTGGCATTGATTCTGGTTACACATATGCGGATATTCTTTTAACCGTTTACATATAAACACGTCATGAGGATTAAAAAAAGTCATTGTGATGACGGGTGTCTTTTAGCCTCCTAAAATAGATTTTGAAAACTCTGTTTATGTCTTAAGCCGGGCATACACTGTGCGATATTTTCACTCGTGGGTCTTAAGCTTCTGCTCACACTGCACGATGGAATTTCACTGTTTAAAAGTTCACAACTCACGACTCACGTCCTCACACTACACGAGCCAACAGACGGATGCGAGCGAAATGCTTCCACCGTACGACGCGACAGGCATGTTTCCCCAGTCTGCAGAGGAGGGAACATGCGCACCTGAGGTGGAGATGAGGTCGCGCCAAACAGCGAATCGCACGGCCCTATTCATTTGTGCATGTGAAGTGTCAAATCGGGTCGTAGCACTGCTTTAACTGTGCGCTTTACGCACGAGCCACGACTAGAATTTCAAACCGTTTTGATTTTCTTGCGACCCTGCGATTGCACGATCGTGAGGCGAAATCGCTTGTCGTTACCCCATGTACACTGCACGATGCGAGACTCACGATTGACCTGCGATTGAGCAAGAAATCGGCCCGACTCTTAAAAAGTCGTGTGAGTGCCAAATCAGAGCAAAATCGGGGCAAAAGTCGCACAGTGTAAGCCCAGCTTTAATGAGAGGCTGAAACAGTGCACTTTCCAAAATATTCATAAACTGTCTGGCCCAACCCTCCTAGCTCAGTTTGCTCAGGGTTCTGCCAATCAGCAAACAGTTGAGAGTGACCTTTACCCTGATCTACAGTGTACATATTGGCAGTGAACCTCTACACAGTGAGTCTTGCTATTGGCATCAGAATGAAGTGTATATTTGTGGAGGATCATTGTGAAACGTCAGTACTACAGGCTACAATTACGTATGACCAATTCTGTAAAATCAATTTAAATCACGTCTCATTCATGTTGCTTGTCTGTATCTTCTCGCCTCCCACTTCCTTATCAGATGAAGTCATTTCCACATCAAAATCTGAGACAATCCATTTATTCTGAGGAAAGTGGTTTTCACCTTGAAGCAAAGAGTTAAAAGTAATGATTTAGCACACAAAAATGTACACCGCCTCAGAAACTGAAGCAGTTAGACATGAATCAAAGACATTGCCTTTTTGTCTGGCCTTATCTGACAACTCCATCTAGTCTACGGGGATATACTAATGGGAAACTGATGACTACCCCTCCTTTCCCCCTCTTTTTTTCGTCTCACTTTCACGGTCTTCCTTGTGCGCTATCAACTTCCCCCGACCTGACTTCCTGTTGTCTCTGTGTCTCCTGGAGTGTTGTTCTGGCGTTGGAAATGAAGCATTAAATGCATGTGCACAGCAGGTCGATTACTTCCAGCACTTGCACAGCACCTCGACAGCACCACCCCTAAGAAACACACATCTAGCTGTCTGTTTACCCCCTGTGTATGTGCGTGTTTGTGTGTTTGTGTGTGTTTTATTGAGTGGAAGTGTATTGTGGTGTGTGTTTGTTTTTGCTATTGGGTCTTCCGGATGTGTGCACTCTTTTTGTCAGTACCATATGCGTGTGTGTGCTCTCTCTTCTATTCAGAGAAAGAGTGTGTGTGTGTGTGTGTGTGTGTGTGTGTGTGTGTGTGTGTGTGTGTGTGTGTGTGTGTGTGTGTGTGTGTGTGTGTGTGTGTGTGTGTGTGTGTGTGTGCGTGCCCACGTGTTCAGCATGTATGTGTGTATCTGTTTATGTGTGAGCATGTTCTGCTGTTTGTCAAAGCAATAGCCAAAGCAATTCAGAGGCAATGTAAACCCACACTGTGTAAAGCCTTGAATGACAAGATCATAACAAAACCAACAACCTTCCAGACACATGACCATCACCAATACAATCATGGAAATAACAAAGACAGAATGTGTCATACGTATATGTTCATATACTGTGCGTTTATGCATGTCACTTCAGATACATCTAAACAGGCTGACAGTCTATATCAGGATGTAGCCACCGCCACTCAATTCCCTCCTGCATTTACTGTAGGTCAGGTATCACATTCTGCTACCTTTCTGAGTACAAGGAAGTGAGCGTTCATGCCAAGGACAATCAGTAATTAGAGGTGAAGCCAGGACACCGTCCATTTGAAGTCTGTACTTCAGCAAGTAGCAGTGTCGTTTTTAGCCCAAAATTACCACAGGGCCCAGAGAGGGGCCCACATGTTTTGAGGGGGGCCCATGTAGCCTACCTTATATTGTTCTACCTTACTTTTGTCAAAATATCGTCTTTTTTCTAAACCCAGTGGCTATGTTTCCATGATGTTTTTGAATCAGATTTAATAGATCGGATTAAGAGTTATTTTGCGACGTGTATATATGGCACTTTCACTTAAATCTGATTAAACGTCTGGGGAACAGAAAGCATTGTGATTGGACTGAGGACGCACCTGCTGAGCGAGCCAAATAAGGCGAGGGGTGTGGTCGCTAAACCTTCATGACTACCAGGACAGGTGCTAACCTTCTGCTAACCTTCTGCCCGAAAATGAATGCCTTCAGTCGGACACTGAAAGCTAGGGACATCCCCTATGGTCTGGTTCTTTCAAAATGCTAGTTAGCTTACCCACCTAGCTTAGAAAAATGAGTGGTCAAAGGGTGATGTGGAGTAACTTTGTTGTGCTTCATTACTTCGTGGGGCACTTTTACATCAATATATGGAAGCCACAACATTTATAGTATAGAAACTTTAGGAAATTAATTGTTTCCTCACTTCAGCATGTAGTCCAACTCCAAGTCCAGCGATGATAGCTCCAAAAACGTCCAAAGAAGTTCTAGCTCACAAGTCTGCAGGTCGCTGCTTGCAACAGGTGGAACAGCGACTCGGGTCGAGTGCGTGCAGGGGCAGTGGCAGCACCTCACCCGAGCTGGGGGCAAAGTATTGACGAAGACCCCCCTACCCAACATGTATAATGTCACTAGGACCCAATTCTGTACCCCCTCTGTGCCTGTGCCTGGGACAACTGACCCTCCTAGTCCCTTCCTGTGTGTGTTGCACTTGAAATCCGTCAATGCACGTTGCAAACCTGTTAGACATTTTTTATATATATATATATCATTGGTTGGTGCAGGGGCCCTAGGGGGGCCAGGACCAATCCTACAGGAGCGCAGGCCCACCCTGGCCCCTGTCTAAAAACGCCCATGGCAAGTAGGTACTCTATGTCACAACCCAACAGCATCTTCAATGTACAGCTCGAAACAACTGGAATTTTCTCATGGTATACACATGGGATGGGGAAAAATATGTAGGAAACAAGCTGTGGAGTGAATGAATCCTAAAGCTGAGTAGTCAGACAGTCTCCACAAAGTGAAATGAAAGCGGTTGAAGCATCAGACTGACAGGCCATCCATGGTACACTTGTGGCAATCCAATTAGTGGCTGCTTACAGGATATTCCATTATATGTGTCATAATCGTCTCAAGACTGAAACGGGAGATTAGGTTGGCTATTGAGGGGACACTTGATTAGTCTTAATCTCGTACATGGATGCCTCAAATGCTCATGAAACCCAAGACAACAGCAAAGGTCATTTGGACAGCATGCCATAAAATAGGAGATATGATCTTCCCACCAGAAACGCACCTGCATGGCTGACAAGCTAGCTGAGATGTGATCACATTTCATTACTGCTCTCTCTGTCTTGGTGCCTCTGCTGATTAGAGAAGTGGATTAGAAGACTGTTAAACTGTCCAGTATTACAGCTCATCGTGTCAGGAGATGATGCCTGATTGTACTATACTAGGCCGAGATGACATTAGCAAGATAGGTTTGCAGAAAATGTAGTGTGTGTCTGTGTGTATGTGTGTCTGTGTGTATTTTGTCAGACAAAATGAGGGATTGAGTAGTATGCATCAATAGCAGCATCATATTAATTGGTTTAATAACGACCTTAGAGTATATCACGAAAGTGAGTACACCCCTCACAGTTTTTGCAGATTTGTGAGTATATCTTTTCATAGGAAAGCATTACAGAAATGTCACTTTGACACAATGATCAGTGGCCTTTTAACAACATATTTAACAGCTTAAATGTCTTGTTCACTCAGGAAAAAAAAATACAGCCATTAATGTTTGAACATGTACTCACAACAGTGAGTACACTCCAGATTAAAATCCAGTAGAGAAGGGGCTGTGTTGGCTCGAATCGTCTCGAAATGAAAAGGGATTAAAAGGGAGGTAATCAGTGTGCGTTTCATTACATTTTCAGTGTGCATCTGGCTTAAATAGATTGGTGTGAGATTTGAATGCAATGCTATGGAGAAGATCTGCTTCAGTAGTCACAGTGCATGTTGACATGCATGTTTCTTTTAGGTGTATTTCAGATTGTCAATGTTGACAGCATTCATGCATCCCCAAACCATGTCAGTCCCACTACCATGCTTGGCTATTGAGAGGATACACTTTTTTGTAAAACTCACTTGTTTACCACCACACATGCTTGACACCATCTAAAGCTAATTTGTTTATCTTGGTCTCAAGAGAGATGAACAGACCAAGGATATGTATCACTGGAACCATGTCGTGTGATCTGAAGAGAGCAAGATAAACAAATTTACTTTAGATTGTGTCAAGCATGTATGGTGGTAAACAAGTGAGTTTTACAAAAAAGTTTATCCTCTCAATAGCCAAGCATGGTAGTGGGACTGACATGGTTTGGGGATGCATGAATGCTGTCAATATTGGCAATCTGAAATACACCTAAAAGAATGTAGCTGAAGCAGATCATGATATTCTCCATAGGATTGCATTCAAATCTCACACCCACATCTATTTAAGCCAGGTGCAAAATGCAAAAGTTCAATGCAAAGAAAGGTTGAAACGCACACTGATGAACTCCCTTTTATTTCGAGACGATTTGATCCGAAACAGCTCCTTCTCTACCGGATTTTAATCTGGGGTGTACTCACTTTTGTGAGTAGCCTACATGTGCAAACATTAATGGCTGTATTTTGTTTTTTTCTGAGTGAGCAAGAAATTTAAGCGGTTAAATATGTAAAAGCAGGGCTTTGAACCGGTTCAAGGAACGAAAACAAAAACCGGGAACTTTTTGTATTTTACAGGGAACAGAAACGAAACGGAAACGTTATTATTTTTTATGTTCTGGAACATCAATTATTTTGTTCCTCAAACTGAAAAAAAACCAAAACAATTATTTTCCTGTGCACGTTCACGTCCTGTGTGACATCAGACATTCGCTGGCTGAATGGAGAGAGAGCAGTGGGTTACAAAATCTCCACTCCCCATCCCAGATAAGAGAAACTACTGTCAACCTCTGAAGTTTGTCACCTGAAGAACACCGTAGCCTGGGGTACGTCATCCAGTACGTCATCATCCAGTTTACTGAGTTTTGTTTTCAGTTGTTGTGGGGTTTGATATAACAATGATTTGTTGTATCTCTTTCTAGTTGAAATAATATAATTAGCGACACATTTTGGATGTGGGTAGTGACATTACTAATGTCTGAAGAAACGGAAGAAAATGTTTTACCATACACGAGATGAATTAGCAATGCAAACCCCAGTGCTTGCTAGCAGTGCTGAGTGTGTAAACCGTTTGGATTAAAGTGGAATACTTGCAAGATGTCCTGCGATCAGGAGAGTGTTTTAAGGTAGGCCGTTTGGTTATTAATTTAGCCCGCTGTGGCTTGTCAACTTTCGGGCATGTTTTTGCTGTGAAGAACTAGTTTCGCTGAAGCAGGTTCAGTTCTTTTTCTTGGTTTGTTGCGCTATGATGGAGAGTGTGAAATATCGCTATAGGTAAACCGTATGTTTAAATGCAAACATGTCAAAACAACCATGGAGTGCACATTTCGAGTCGTGATTCTTGAGTAACCTGTGCGAATGCATTCACCACTTCAGAGTTATTACGACAGCACTAGGTATCTTTAGTGGTACTGTAGTAGGATCGCTGGTTTCGTGGATGGGTTTTGGTGCTGTGAACCACTGAGCTACTCCGGCAGCGTGCATGTGTCAACAATCGGCTTTCGCCCAGGCCGTGTGTGTGAGTGCGAGCCTGTGTGAACGTTTGGCTACGCAGCAGTCACTGTCGCGTCCATCAATGACCAAAGCCAATAACCACATGCTTTACGTTGCATATTGATCATTTTTGATGTCCTTTCCCATTTTCAATGTGTGGACACAAATGCTACAGAACCTATTGTATGTAGGCCTACATGATTTTGTCTCTCTCTTTCTGGTTGTCTGATTCAGTGTAAAAATTAAAATTTCATACGCATAATGGAGAGTAGAATCAATGAGGGATGTCAATTGAACTACTTTTGGTGCTTTGAAGGGGCCTCACCTTCCATCAAAGAACTTGAACTGTGAACTTCCATTCTCGCCTGAAGATGCAGATCTAGTAGCCTGGAAAACCAGCGCCAACTGCTGGACGGAATTTTTTTTTGCCTGCATAATCTATTTAGGCTGGTTTATCAGGCTACAGATCTAGGAGCTACACCTCTGGCACACTAGAGGTCGGGTAGTTCGTCATGTGATAAAGGGTCATATTAGTCACATTTTAACATCTGTCAAGGTTGGAAATGGACTGATGACAGACATTATGATTGCAGGACTACTGTGATGGCGGAAGATCCGTTAAACACCTTGGAATGAGATTTCAAGGCAGAATAATGTGTAATAGATGATGATACCCTTCTCACTTTTGGATAAATTGTTCCATATCACCTTTATAGCAATCTTCCCTCACACCACTAACGGAAGAAGTATCCCCTGTATGGCTTTTTGGATGTAAGAAGAAAGGTCTTCAACACCCAAATGGTGGTCCAGAGCTTATAGTATACCTCCTTTGACTGCCATACCTATCATGGCGCGGATGATTGGTAGACATTTGATTTGGATCATTGTGAAATTCAAGGCAAGGCAAGTTTATTTGTATAGCGCATTCCATACACAGGTGCAACTCAATGTGCTTCACAAAAAACAAATGCAAAAAGAAAGGAAGTAAGAAAGAAAGAAAGAAAGTAAAATTATATGGTAAAAAGTAAACATCAATCTGTAAATCAATTCTGTAGCTTACTGGGAGCCAAATAAATTTAAAGAAAATGTTATAATGCAAAACCAAATAAGATATCAGAACAGAAACCAGAACAGAACATTAATGGAACATTAATCAAATTATGCAGCTATACTGAAAGAGCAAATGATGTCTACATTAAATCATACCGTATCACACCATTTGTTTGTACTGTTCATAACATATCTATGATCAGGAAGCTGCTTGAGAACACATACTGTAGTTCCAAATCAGATTGGGGAGCCTACGAAAAAATAGGATAATGAATTGATGATAATAAATTTATGTCAGCTATGCAGTGAATTTGGATGTATTACGTTCATTCTGTCTAACTGTTAAATCAAGGCTTTGTTTTTTCCTGTAAGTATGTATAAGTTTTATCCTTTGCCTGACATGTTCCAACGGTGTAAATTCCGTCTCTATCATAGGGTCAGATGAATGTTGATGTGTCATGTGCTTTTACAGTATAAAACTCACACATGTCTGAAACAAAAGAAAAGGAAAGACTTGCTATGCAGCACCTGTTTATTAAAGGGGATGGAGAATAAAATCACATTTTTCGCGTTTTTACTGTTAGGTCAGAGTCTCCCCACTGCGGGGAGTACACACAAAGTGCCAGAAATGGTCAGAACTTCTGTTTCAAGTGCTCCTCCTTGTTTGAATTAGCGCCAAAAAATTGGCCAATCCCGTTTTTACACCAAAATGACGTCGCAACGGTGCAAACAGCCCCCCCATACCCGCACCCACAGAAACCCCCTTCGAAATTGTACCTGCCCACCCTCACATCACTGGAAGACGAGCAATGGTTGCTAGGTGTAACAGGTGTTGTGGCTTTACATAGTCTCCCAACAGAAAGTAATGTGCGAGACCAATGGCTTTTATTCATTTTTAACAGTATCCCAAGTACACACAACCGTGAGCTATTTTTTTGCCCTGTGCGCATTTCACAGATGACTGTTTCATAAACCTTGCACAATTTCGAGCTGGCTTTAGTCAGAATGTAATGCTCAAGTGGGTCAGTTCCAACTTTGCGACCAAATCAACCCCAGGAACCAGTATCGCCTGTAAGTATCACATTGTTCATTTTTTAGATTTGTGTTGCGCCATATTCTTCTTGTAACAATTGCACGTTAGCTTTGGTTTGTTCATCTAAATGAGCTAACCCGGGGCCCCTTTAGCTTTAACTTTAGCCCCTTTAGCTTTAGCTATGTGCACCATTATGCTGGCGCCATTGTATGCAAAAGGCCAGCTTATTAATTCAGTGCACCTTCGGAACTCACAGTAACCGAAGTAAAATGAAACAAATGAAGCCAAACTAAAATGTATTCGGCTACTACAGAATTCAGTTACGAGCTCAATTAGGAAGGGGGTTTCAGAAACAAAGGCTATTCCAAGCAACCTCGTAGCAGGTATTTCAATGCTAGCATGATTCCATATCAATCCTCTACTATGTATGAAATGCTATTTTCACTGCAATGTTGGACCGTGATCTGAAACAAGTCAGTGAACAGTATTCGTGTCGTTTTCAGAGCGTAGAGCCACTGTGATCTCTCTGTGAAAGGGAAGTCCACTGCACCGACCTAGACGTTTGCTTCCAGGCGCGTGTCCGCTGGAAACCGAGTCTCCGTGACATACAAATGTAACCGGGGTAACTATGACCCCGGTTGACCTTGGTTGACCTTGTAGCACGACCACGCCACCCCGAAGGGAAAATTGTAAATACCACCAACTGACCACTCTAGTTGGTTTCACCCCTGACACAGAATATGCACTTAATAGCACACAGGTTCGTACAATGAATAAAGGCAGCAGAGACACAATGCTCAAGTTCAAATGGTTGGATATTTATTTATAGAGTAATGCTGGAAGAGGAAGACGAGGCTGGAAGGCAATTTGATTAGTGCAAAATATATATTTTTATTACAATTTATTCTCAGCATTAACCATTAATATAAAAAGGTGTGATTACTCTTTACTGAATAAAATGGCTATGTGTGTGCAATTTAGCTTAGGCTTACTGTGATGTTGAGGCCTATCAACAGGGTGGTCTGACCACCAGAGAAGAGAATCCAAGTTAACACCCGAGACCTGTGGTGGGAAATACTCACACTCGCACACACACACGGCAAGTCGTATCCACACGCACTGCAAACGAGGGTGCACTAAGCGCACGGTTAAAGGGTGAACACTACAAAACTAGCCCACTAAGCATGCAGTGAACTAAAGACAGTCGGGCTGACAGGGAAAACCCAGAAACCCCGCACTCCAGTGGACCGGGACCACACCTGCGACAGGACAACAACAGCGACAGTTAACGAGCTATAAGTGTTGGACAAGGCACATTACAGTTGGTTTAAAACAAAAAGAAAGCACAAGACCTCATGAGCGCAACCAGCACACATACCCAAGGGTAAGCTATACAGTCCAAATCTGTTCCCAAGCGCCCCCACACACTAGAAACAGAAGCTACCAGAGCGTTACTCTGCGGGGGACGTGCGCATCAGAAACAAAAGAAAACAAACAGAATGTGGACAAGTCATAACCTTAATAATAAACAAAAAGTGGCAAAACAGCAGCGGCACGAAGCGGCACGAGTCTTCCCTATAAAAACAAAGTCATGATTAGACCGAGGCTTCTTTAAATTAAAATGGTTACTTGCTCCATCATTAATATCTTTATTACCTTGCCTCCGGAATACCAAGACTAAATCAGTTTCGTTCGGTCATCACACCATGTTGCACCCTCCTGTTAAGGAACGCCAACAATATTAAAATTAAGACAAGCGACAGGAATAAAAGCGGGGAGAGAGAGAGAGAGACTCAAAAACACACCTGAACCCGAATGCTGCTCAGTAGTCAACACGATAGCCCGCAGCGCATACGCAAGGACCTCACCAGCCAGCCACAGATGCCTACCGAATCATAAAGATCAGTGGTTAAAAAGTTACTCTTTAAAACATACAAGGTGCATAGAGAGACTGCGCTTACCTGCCGGCAACCCACGGCACAGTCAAAAGGAAACGTAGTGAAAGTCAGGCCATACACGACAGGAAAGCAAGCTGCTTTTAAGCAGTCGCTGTAATTAAGGTAATTGGCTGAATGCAGGTGCGCTGCGCTGCGGAAATACCGTGCCGACTTCGTAGGCGGGGCACTCGGCTACAATCTACCCCCATTTTTTTTAATCGGCGACCCGACGATAGACAAAGGTATGGCTTACCGCCAGGGCCTAAACAGAGCGGTGATAGCATTACTAGGCACAGGTGACTGAGAGGCTGCAACCCCCTGCTCCCCCTCACCGGCTGTTGACCTAGGGAGGCGATGCGGATTGGTGTGCCTCCCGGCAGTGGCACGCTGGCTTCTCCGGATGGAGGACTCCTCGGGAGGTGGATCTCCACTGGTGGACACCATGCCGCTCAAGGTGGAAGCTGCTGACGTACTTGGCCCAGGTGTTGCCACAGGGACAGGGGGATGATGGGGGGGCCCTGGGACGACCGGGGGTTGGGCTGGGAGGACCGCCCAAAAGGAACCCTCTGCGTCCTCCACTTCCTCTGGTAAGTCCTGCGGGGGGGTTACACCTGGCACAGGGGGACAAGTTTGGTTAGGTGGGGCAACCCGGAGCAGAGTCCGGTGGACTGTTTTGGTAGGGCCCAGCGTTCCATCACTCTGGACTGGGGCAATGGAGTACACCGCACCCCCTTGAGAGGGGGCCTTGACAACTTGATACTTGGCTGACCCCCAGGTGTCCTGAATCTTGGCCCGCCCCCGAAAGGCCTTATTTTGGAGGTAAACCAAGTCACCCTCTTTGAGGTCATTCCCCGACAGTCGTTGGTCATTCTTTTCCTTCCGAAGACGGGCAGCAGCTTGCAGACGATCCTTGGCACCATCAAACGCCGTCTGAAGACGCTGTTGATGTTCCCTCACCCAGTCATGAACGAAACCATGATGCGTTTCCTGGACCCGGCCAAGGAGGAAGTCGACAGGCAGTCGTGGCTCCTGCCCGAACATGAGCAGGTGAGGAGACTCACCTGTGGTCTGATGGATTGTAGTGTTATAGGAGAAGGTGACCTGGGGCAGGTGCATAGGCCAATCAGACTTTTTGTCAGGGGGTAGGGCTTGGAGGAGACCGTGCAATGTCCTATTAAATCGCTCACACTGCCCATTACCCTGTGGATGATAGGGCGTAGTGTGGGTCTTCTGGATCCCATAGAGGTTACAAAGTTGCTGGATTAAGGCACTCTCAAAGTTGCGTCCTTGGTCCGAGTGGATCCGTGCAGGGACCCCATACCTGTAGAACCACTCTCTCACCAACACGTTGGCAACAGTGGATGCACGCTGATCTCGGGTTGGTACCGCCTGGGTAAATTTTGAAAAGACATCGGTCATGATTAATACAGTCTCTAAGCCATTCCTAGATGGCTCTAGAAGAGTAAAATCAATGGCCAAGATTTGGTTTGGTCTGGAACTTAGTAGATGGCCCATTGCAGCTCTAACTGGGGGGTGCACTGGCTTGGCCAGCACACAACGGGTGCAGCCCTGGCACCACTCTTTCACGTCTGCATACATTCCAGGCCAATAACACCGCTCCTTCACCAACTCTGTAGTCCGTTCGGCTCCTTGGTGCCCATGGCTCTGGTGCAGTTGCTGAAGAACCTCTTCCCTCAACACCCTTGGGAGCAGCAGCTGGATTACTTCTTCACCTCCATCGGGCCGGAAGGCCCTCCTGTGCAGGACCCCATTTCTCTCCAGAATCCTGTCCCACTGCCGGAGTAGCTTCAGCACCGGTGGTGATAGAGCAGCCCTTTCTGACCGAGAAGGTCTCTTCCCCCTGCGCCAGAAGGTCCCAAAGGGGCCCACGACTGCATCTTCCTGTTGCAGTTTTGCCAGCGTTTGGGGTGAGTGAGTGGGTAAGGCAGAGATGGCAGCTTGAGTTACCTCCAGACGTGGGGCCAGAGTCAGCTGATGAAGGTCCCCTGGGAGTTGAGTCCCTGGACAGGTGAGGTCTCCCTCGATGGATCCAGTGGGGGCCTGCGTCTGTCTGGAGAGAGCATCACAATTCACATTAGCACGACCTGAACGGTATTTGATGGTGTAGTCAAATGAAGCCAGCTGAGCTGCCCAGCGTTGCTCGGTTGCCCCCAACTTTGCAGTAGCTAGATGACTAAGCGGGTTGTTATCGGTCCAAACTACGCATTTCTGTCCAAGCAGATACTCTCTGAATTTTTCAGTCATAGCCCATTTCAATCCTAGTAGTTCCAACTTCATTGAGCTATACTTTGGCATGTTCTTCTCGGCCCGGCTTAACGCTCGGCTGGCATAGGCTACGGGTCTTACCCGCCCCCCCTGTTCTTGCGATAAGACAGCCCCCAGTCCACTCAAACTGGCATCAACTTCCAGGACAAAAGGCTTCGAAAAGTCTGCATAGGCCAGGACCGGGGTTGTGGTGAGCCTTGACTTAAGGTCGTTGAAGCTCTGCTCACATGAGTCAGTCCAGGCATCCCCAATTGCTGTTCGTTTGGCCTTATGCCCATGAGCTTTTGTTACCTCGGCCACCAGGTGGTGTAGGGGGGCGGCGACTCGAGCAAACCCTTCCACGAACCTTCTGTAGTAGCTCGCAAAGCCCAAGAATGATCTCAGCTCCGACACGGTCGTTGGACGGGCCCACTTGGAGACCGCAGAGGTCTTATCAGGATCCGTGGCCACCCCCTCCTTTGATATAACATGTCCTAAGTACCTCACCTCCGGCTTAAAGAAGCAGCACTTTTCAAGCTTCACTTTGAGATTCTCCTGATGCAGACGGGACAACACTGTATCCAGACGTTGCAGGTGGTCTGCCACTGTAGACGAGAAAATAATAACATCATCAAGGTACAACAACAGTGTCTGAAAGTGCTGTGCACCAAAGATTCGCTCCATAAGCCTCTGGAAGGTGCTAGGTGCATTACATAGTCCAAATGGCATACGGTTATACTCAAAAAGGCCGAAGGGGGTACAAAAGGCAGTTTTTATCTTGTCCTTTTCTGCAACCGGTACCTGATTGTATCCACTTGCCAGGTCGAGCGTGGAGAACCAGCGAGCCCCTGATAGTGCATCCAACGACTCTTCTATCCGGGGCAATGGGAAGGCATCGCGTCGTGTTTTGCCGTTAAGCTGCCGGTAATCAACGCACATTCGAAGACTGCCGTCTTTCTTCCGGGCCAGGACTATAGGGGAGGCATAAGGGCTACAGCTCTCTCGAATCACCTGTGCCTCCAAAAGCTGGTTAATGTGCGCCTTCACAGATTCATAGTCTGATGGGGGTATACGTCTAAAACGCTGTCTGACAGGGGCATCATCGACTAGTGGAATTTCATGGGACAGTAAATTGGTGCACCCTAAATCCCCCTCATGATTGGCAAAAACCTCCTGGTGTTTCAACAGTAGGGCCTTAACACTGGTTTGCTCGGTTTCCGAGAGAACGCTCAAATCCATTGATTCAATGGCAGTAGTGACCTTATTGGTCTGAGCAGAGTGAGTGTTAATTACAGCATGCTCCTGCCCACCCCTTACGCCCGGGACCTCAGTCACCCCTGTAGGAAGAGTTACTAATTGGGCCATAGTCAAAGTACCTAGCGCAGAATGGGGATACAGTTTGACGCCTACCCGCCCCACATTCACTACAGGAATATATGCGGTCCCCCTCTGCACTGTGACCATAGTAGGAGAAGTTAGCAGACCTGCAGGCAAAGAGTCATGAACAGAGAAGGGCTCAAATAACGTGGTACCCCAGGGTGAGGCAAGATGCTGGGAACATGTAGTAGCAACAAGCTTAACAGTACCCCCAGGAATATAAACAGGATATCTACCCCTCACCTTTGCAACACCGTGGGAGCGCCCATGATCCCGTGCCTGGGCTTGATGGCAGGACTGGAGAGCTTGCTGAAGAATCTGGGGGGCCTGCTGTACAGCGGCTTGGTCAAAGAGAGCGGGGCCATGCTGCTGAAACAGATCATCATAGCAAGCACGTATAATGTTCATGCCCAACACCCCAGGGGCCCCAGTAGTAGGTGCGGACCCAGAGTCTTTCACAATGAGGATACCCCTCTTTGGTATGGCGGTCCCCAAGACTTCAACATCAAGCTCAACATAGCCCGAGTACGGGATATCTAAACCATTAGCAGCGCGAAGCTGTAGCCATGAGCATTCTCTGGGTACATCATGAAAATGGGAGGAAAAGAAAGATTCGGAAACAGTGGAAACCATGGACCCTGTGTCCAGTAAACAATTTACATCCACACCCCCCATAGTTACAATCACATGAGGACAGGGGCCCACCAGTTTGGACAACTCCTGTCGGGACACCTCAGATGCAGTACCGCAGCCACTATTGGCCCCCTCTGAGTCGTGGCTCATTAAAACAGAGGGAACTAGTTTCCCGCCACCTGCCTTGGGGCAGCCTCACCATCGGTGCTCTGAGGCTGGGACGTAGGTGGCTGAGTCACCCTCGCATTAGGACAGTTGCGTGCATAATGGTTAGGTTGTTGACAATTCCTGCATATAATAGGGCCAGAATAAGTAGAGACGTTTTGGGGTCGCCTGGGGTTTTGCAAGAGGGATACACTTTGTGACAGTTTGTCTAGCTGTTCTTGCTGCTTCTTCAACATTGCTTTCACTTCTCCCATTTCCGAGGCCTGATTCGTCAGAGCCCCACTCCGGTTAGACCATTTCATGGTTTGAGTGGCACAAAGAGATGGGACTGAAAAACTCCTCTGCCTACCCTCCACGGCGCCCCCCTCACGCTCCCATCGCATAGCTTCCGCCCTCACATGCAATAAGGTGGAATCTGGCTTGTCTCGAACTGCTTGCTTTAGCGCTCTGCGGAGGTCGGGATCGTTTACATGTTCAACAAATTGGTCTCTCAGTAAGATGGCCGAGTTGGGTACTGCATCTGGGGCGACCTTCAAAACACGTTCCATTAAACCAAATAAAGCATGAGAAAACTCTTGCAGTGATTCACCCTCTGCTTGCCCCCTAGAGAAAAAGTCCTTCTGCAAGGCAACATATGATTCCTTACAGCCATAAAGCTCCTGTAGGATGGACAATACTTTAGTTGGGTTTTCTCTATCTGCCTTGGGTCGGTATTTGATCTCTTGCTTTGCCTCCCCTTCCAAATGATCGATTATGAAGTAAGCCTGGTCTATGGGGGTCAATTTCCGAACCCTCAGACTAGCATGAACTTCCTCAATCCATTCCAAAATGCCCAACCCCCCTTTACCCCGAAACATAGGACATTTTCTTTCTCTGGGAACATACAAAAAACGTTCAGGTGTTACATCACTCACAGACCCAGAGTCAGGGGGGCGAGCAGTGGAGGTAGAGCCAGATGCAGACTGTGGCGTCTCAGTTGCCGGGGTGGTTGCAGCTGGCGGGTCCCGCTTTAAACGTTCATTTTCAGCCCGCAACTCAGTCACTAGGTCTCGTAGCTCCTGTAGTTCATCTTCCATATCTGCAGGGCGGGCTAAAGCACAGTTAATTCAAGGTAGCTGGGCGTCCGGGGGAAGTCTCCAACGCTGAGGATCCGAAGAAGCACCACTGCTGTTTTGCCAAAGAAAAAAACAAAATGACTTTCCACACACAAACAATAACAGAAAATACAAAAAAACAAACCAACTGTAATTCCACTAACTTGAGAATTGAGTCTCTGCTTTACAAAATCCTGCCGAATCTAACGCCAAAATGTAACCGGGGTAACTATGACCCCGGTTGACCTTGGTTGACCTTGTAGCACGACCACGCCACCCCGAAGGGAAAATTGTAAATACCACCAACTGACCACTCTAGTTGGTTTCACCCCTGACACAGAATATGCACTTAATAGCACACAGGTTCGTACAATGAATAAAGGCAGCAGAGACACAATGCTCAAGTTCAAATGGTTGGATATTTATTTATAGAGTAATGCTGGAAGAGGAAGACGAGGCTGGAAGGCAATTTGATTAGTGCAAAATATATATTTTTATTACAATTTATTCTCAGCATTAACCATTAATATAAAAAGGTGTGATTACTCTTTACTGAATAAAATGGCTATGTGTGTGCAATTTAGCTTAGGCTTACTGTGATGTTGAGGACTATCAACAGGGAGGTCCGACCGCCAGAGAAGAGAACCCAAGTTAACACCCGAGACCTGTGGTGGGAAATACTCACACTCGCACACACACACGGCAAGTCGTATCCACACGCACTGCAAACGAGGGTGCACTAAGCGCACGGTTAAAGGGTGAACACTACAAAACTAGCCCACTAAGCATGCAGTGAACTAAAGACAGTCGGGCTGACAGGGAAAACCCAGAAACCCCGCACTCCAGTGGACCGGGACCACACCTGCGACAGGACAACAACAGCGACAGTTAACGAGCTATAAGTGTTGGACAAGGCACATTACAGTTGGTTTAAAACAAAAAGAAAGCACAAGACCTCATGAGCGCAACCAGCACACATACCCAAGGGTAAGCTATACAGTCCAAATCTGTTCCCAAGCGCCCCCACACACTAGAAACAGAAGCTACCAGAGCGTTACTCTGCGGGGGACGTGCGCATCAGAAACAAAAGAAAACAAACAGAATGTGGACAAGTCATAACCTTAATAATAAACAAAAAGTGGCAAAACAGCAGCGGCACGAAGCGGCACGAGTCTTCCCTATAAAAACAAAGTCATGATTAGACCGAGGCTTCTTTAAATTAAAATGGTTACTTGCTCCATCATTAATATCTTTATTACCTTGCCTCCGGAATACCAAGACTAAATCAGTTTCGTTCGGTCATCACACCATGTTGCACCCTCCTGTTAAGGAACGCCAACAATATTAAAATTAAGACAAGCGACAGGAATAAAAGAGTAGAGAGAGAGAGAGAGACTCAAAAACACACCTGAACCCGAATGCTGCTCAGTAGTCAACACGATAGCCCGCAGCGCATACGCAAGGACCTCACCAGCCAGCCACAGATGCCTACCGAATCATAAAGATCAGTGGTTAAAAAGTTACTCTTTAAAACATACAAGGTGCATAGAGAGACTGCGCTTACCTGCCGGCAACCCACGGCACAGTCAAAAGGAAACGTAGTGAAAGTCAGGCCATACACGACAGGAAAGCAAGCTGCTTTTAAGCAGTCGCTGTAATTAAGGTAATTGGCTGAATGCAGGTGCGCTGCGCTGCGGAAATACCGTGCCGACTTCGTAGGCGGGGCACTCGGCTACATAAAGCAAATCAAAGGTGAGTGTGTTCTTTGCGCAATGATAATGTTGACTGTTTCATCAAATGTATAAGTAACATTGTAGTTATGTGCCCCTATGATGTTTCTCACTAGATGTACACAAATGGACTACATTGGTATTTACTTTTTATTGCCATGTGTACAGGCTTCATTGCCTTCTCTACGTGCACGCCTGCAACAGGTTCCTTAACATTCTCCATAATGTGTGCTGGTCAGGTGCCTCCTGTGAAAACACCTTGTCGCAAGTGGACATGGCTATGCCATCCAGCAGATTCAACATCATCCTGCCCATGAGTGTCACACTGTAAGTAAGCTCAAATTATGTTTTGTGTAATAAAAAAAGAATGATATTGACAACAGACAACTAAGCTTTTGCACACAGCTGTAACAGAACAGCACCTTTCTTTCTATCAGATTCTGTTACACAAAATGGATCCTCTCGTTATTCCCCACCTCCAAGCTGTGTGTGGTTTTATACTATATTAGGGGTCTTACACACCAGGGCGGTAAAGCGTCGCGGAACGGCCGCGTTTTTTACCGACGTCGGTGAAAATACATTGAAACATATCTGTCCTTACACACCAACCGGCGGTAGTCGAGCGTCAGCGGCGCGGGAGCCGGCTCCGCGCCGCGCTGCATTTGGAAAATAGAACGCGTATTTTTCACGCCGGCGACCGGCGGTGTCTCATTCAAATGAATGGCAAAGTAGCATGCTAGCTTTAGGGTTTTGAATAGGACTGGTCGCGCACGCCGACGCTGTCAGTGTGAAAGGCAGAGAAAAACACGCCGGCCAAAACTAAGCAGAAAGACCGCGTTCGTCCCGGGACCGTTCCGTTCCGCTTTGGTATGTTTTGGCCCTTACTTAGGGTTTAGGTCTGAGATACAAACCAGAGTTGACAATTAAGCATCTGGTCATTAGACAAATGTTTGAGAATGATATTGTTTTGTGAACCCCCAGCTTGAAATATTTAGCATCACTCTCCAAGCTTTGGCGCTGTCTTCATGCGTTGTTTGCTTCACACATATCAATGCTCATAATATCATGTTACATATGCACTCACACAGCAAGTGGCATGTGTTTTAAAAAAGAATGTGGACAAATCAGCCTTTTTTTTAGAACATTGTTCGCCTTCAGGACACCTCCACAAGATATGTACAGGATGTCTGTACCCAAGGCAAAGAAGTAAGGCAATTTTGTCAAGCCAGTCAAAACAAAGGCAACCTTTGGTAAGCAAATCACAAATGTATGGGAAAACACAAATAATACATTTACAGTGTAATGGAATGTGTGCAACACATTAAAAATAATAGAAATCCAATACATGCAATGAAAATGTTTTACATATACAGATTATGCCAACAATCTGGTCAAGCTGGTGTTTGATGAAATGGTCCTGGATCCTGACCCATTCAACGCAGACCTACTGAGGACCAGTCCCACCAAATCTTTGCAGTACACTTGAACGACCCACAGTGGAGGATGCAGCGGCTCCACCCGTCCCGTTTCGGTTGAGGGGGTTGTTCTGAATCCAGCATACTTCTTCAGTGGTCTCAGGGAATTCCGCCCTTATTCTCTGCTCAATACAGGAAGGTATGAAGACACATGCTGTCCGACCAAGAAACCCCCGGCACCAGGATGCAAACCAGTGCTAGTCCAAGAGTCTGCACTACCTGCGCATTATGGACAAAATAAATATTAATTCTTAAGCGTGGTTTATGCTGTTTAATTGTGTACATCATCGTTTCTCGAAGTTTTTGGAGCCACAAGCATTTATTAATATGAAATTGCAGTACTGCCTTATTGTAATGAAAGAACAAGTTTCAGAATCACCTTTGCAAATAAATGCTACTGGCTTGTATCTGTTTCCCTTTTTCTTTGTGTGTAGCAACCAGGTGGGGTAGTGGTGTTGGAAGCAGTAATGTAGTAGTGTAATATTATACTGTCATATACCATATAATATGTAACACTGTCAGAGATGATCATCCACCCTACCTTTCCATTCCTCTGTATCAAATGACTATGGTCTTCTGTAGACATTCAAGGTGCTTTGGAGTGCATTTTGGTTCTAGGCCAGGACGTCATATGGGGGTTGGGTACCTGGGGATCAAGGTAATGTTGCTTTATATGTAGCCTACAGTAAATCATTCACATGGAGAAGGTCCTATGTGCATGTGACATGCAAATACAGTTTCCCCATAGGACCTGGTGAGTGGAAAAAAACGCCAGTGATTGATCAGATTTCACAATGATCTTCATTGATGGTGTTTTTCTACAGAGGCTGCATTGAAGTAGCCTGGTCCTGACCATCCCACAATACTACCATTTCATTTCGTATTTATGGTCTGGACTTTGTTTGCTCTGAAGCGATTGTAGGAAGCAAGAAGTTTGCAGTCAGTTATGGTTTGAAATTATTGGACACCTCTCACCCAATCGCTGGCAGTTACTCAACAACAACATAGCGCAGACCAATGGCTCTGGCGCAGATGTGTACGTCATTGTCACAAGCGTCCTCCCCCTTTCACCCCCACGTGGGGGGCGTATTCGATTATTGGCTGTTTTCTGGGGGCGCGTTGCGATCAAAATTCTACTGCTCCAGGCACTCCACAGAGAAGCACGGCCAGACTACAGTAGTGGAGCCAATCCTTTGGCGGAAGTACGTAGGTAGGCTCGCGAGGCTAGCATTGAAGAGCATGGCCATTTATGTAGCAGCACCCTCCATGCCATTCTATTGTTATTTATAAAGGCTTGATCAATCATTTGGTTTTCTCTATGTCGCATACAATACGCTACATCACTGTTCTGAACTTTTAAGGGCATTTGGTATCACACTAAGTATACCCCCATGTTGAGTCAACTTCATAGTTGTAACACCGCGCAATGTTATTGACAAGTGCAATGACGATAACCTGTCAGCTTCCAAGATAATGGAATGAGGAAAACAGATGAGAATGAGAGGTTGAGCTGAACCCCAAACACAAAGGTTGCGCGATGATTAAGCCTTTTTTGCCAGCATCAAAACTAGTAGACCTACGCCCACAGTAATATAGTAATGTGGTAATGACAGAATGACCTCTTTCCCCTCTGGATTGAACATAATACGTAGTGCTGGATCCGCGAGTGTGCCATGGCACATGGTTAGTTTTTGTCGTATTTTATCTTATTGTATCTTATCTAATAACACCGGCAATTCATGTTCAAGCAGTCAAGTAATTAGAGGCTACCACCACCAGAAAGTTAGCTGTAAAAGAAATAGCAAGGACAACCAATCAGGAAGCACGGCAAATAATCTGCGTCATCATTTACTGTACATGCATTTCATAATGAGGTTGCCAAATAAGCACAGAAAAGAGCGAATTGAGGCCAAACGAAGCATTCTGAATCCCAACCAATACACAGTGTTTTCACGTAGCCTTTTATGAAGGTTCTAAGCCATTACAGACATTTCACCATTTTAAACACAATCTGATAAAATGCTTTGGAAATGCAATTTCAGGCTTTCAATTACCCATACTGCCATAGTGAAACGAACAGCAAACACACAGGGTTAGATTGAGCTACAAATGTATCCTCAGATGCAGAGGAAACTGGGTATGGTGTTCCATTCAGGAATCCTTTATCAGGCCAACACCAAAATGCCAGAAGCTCATTTCATATCCATTTCTATTGAATTGTTGCAACATTCTTCTCTTTACATTCTGTTAAATTTCAACTAAGCTTTCAAGTCCAGGGACAAGCCAGTATTGCTCTCATTATTTCCTCAGTGCGATCAGTGCTAGGTCAATGGTAGATACAGTATGTAACTCTACAAAATGGACATCATTAGAGCTTGAAACAAAGAACTAAGCATCCTCTTGGGAGGAAAAGCAATTTTGACTGTAATTGATTACTCCGGGATTATTCAGCATTCATTAGCTATAAACATACACTGACAGTCACTGATGCACTTCATTAGTGTTATTCCTGCTTAAAAGAGACATGTGGATAAATGTGCATAGGAAATTAATCATTAATGGAGAATGTAATTTGGCAATTAATTTCACTAAGAATTGTGATTATGCACAGCTGACATGCACAAACCTCCTTATTAGTGAGTTCTTTGGTTTTTTATTTTTTATTTCAAGTGCTGTGTGAAAATGGGCAATTTTAGCCTGTGTTTGTATTATTTTTATTTACTGGAAGAGAGGGCATAAATAAACTGCTGTGGTTATTGTTAGAAAAACAAATCTCCATTCATTGTTTGGATACGGAGCATGTGCCTTTCATGTCAGATGTCAGACTTTATTAGGCAAACTGTTTAGTTGGGCAGCCGTGGCCTAGTGGTAAGAGAGTTGGTCTTTCATTCTAGAGGTTGCAGGTTCGAATCTCGCCTGACCTCTCCCTACATCTCCTTCCATGGCTGAAGTGCCCTTGAGCAAGGCACTTAACCCCACATTGCTCCAGGGACTGTAACCAATACCCTGACAAATAATGAATGAAATGAAAGCATCAGCTAAGTGCAATGTAATGTAATAAAGTAATGAAATGTAATCTTAATCATTGCTGTTGTATTCATATATATGAATGCACAGTTTTGTACATTAATGGCAGATATATTACATTGCAATAATTTCATATGCTGAAATATCTTAGTATAGACTATCAGCAGACACTCTGTCACAGCAAACTCGTATTACTCGCAATCTTGCCATTTTAGTTTGTTGTAGTAAGGACTTGTACCAAAGATTGAAGTTATACCAAGCCATACTGTAGGCCTATGTCTTGCCTATTTATTGCCATAACTACTCATTAATGACACACCTGGGCCTCATTTCTTGAAAGCATCATTGCTAACCAATTAGTTGTTAACCAACTTATTAGATTGTCAATGGGAAATGGCATTGCAACCATATATTTTACTAACTTAGTTAGCAATTGCACTGTCGAGAAACACACCCCTGGAGTAGAGTAGTAGTGACAAAAACAAATAAACTACCACAGAGAATGCTACTATCGTAAGCCATCTTTTGACAGTGCACCTAGAATATTTGGTGTGGAGACGAAAAAAAGGCTCAAGAGTCGATTGCTTTCCACCTGGAAGTTAATCTGACAACAATGAGGGTTTCCAGAGTGGAAGAGACGGATAAATGAATAGATGAAAGAATGGTGAAATCGAAAGGTGAGGCCATAATTGAAATAGAGTCTTCTCTTCAGGTAACAATAGGATGAAAGGCCTTTCAAGTTCATGGGGCTCTGACAACACAGTGTAACCCGCAAAACATTTGTTGGTCAACATGGGTGGGGGTTAGCCTGTATCAGAAAAATGTGACTATCATGAATAAAAAGGCTATACTGTGCAGTTCCATTTGAAATATGATGCGAACCCCTCAGGGGACATGCAATTTGTTATGCAATTTTATTTTTGTGAAATTCCTTTCAAAATACAAAATCTTTATCAATTCTATGGACTTTTAAGTGCTGCGGTAAACCCTGCAACAACAGTCCTCCCACCCTGACTTTAATGTGCCTACCTGATTTATTCTGTTTAATTCCCTACAGATCTCACACTGCTGAAATGACGGATTGAGAGACAAGGAAGCTGTGTTTTGCCCCTCATTCCCTGAAGACGAATGCACTGTCCATTAGAAAGGCCTTGCAAATTGTAAAACCTATCAACTTCAAACACATAATATGGATAAACAATCTTGAATTTGATATCTATCTATCTATCTATCTATCTATCTATCTATCTATCTATCTATCTATCTATCTATCTATCTATCTATCTATCTATCTATCTGTCTATCTATCTATCTATCTATCTATCTACAAGTATCTATATATCATGGAGCTTAATGCACCAATGTCGCCCCTTTCTCTCTCAGTTCAGGGTCAGCCAGGACAGAGAGAAAGCGTAGATTGGACAGCTGTTTGTTTTCTACCTTCAGACTTCTGGGACAAAAACATGCTATTTCTGTGTCACTTGCCCGCCCCGCATGAGTTGTTAGATGGGGGCACTGAAATGAAAAGAAAATATGATGCTTCGTCCCTGTAATTGAAGGAGAGTTTGAGATATCAGGATTTCTCAAGGACAGCAAGTACACAAGTCCACACATTGTGCAACAAACAAACACGCACGTGCAGCACATGCATGCAGGGGCAGAGCTATGGGGGGGCAAACGGGGACTTTGCCTCCTGTATTGAGTCCTGTGTGCAACTGTTCCGCTACTGCATGCATGCACACACACACATACGCACGCAGCCACGCACTATTTCAGCCACCAAAGTGATTCCAGCAATAGAAGGACCGAAGAGATGATAAAGGGGAAAATTTGAAGGGGAGGAACAAAATCTTTTCTAAAGATTAGAAAGCCGTAAATCATGTAGTGTGGATTTTCTAATGAACCTGTGGAGACTGGCTGGGCTTCCAACCGAGATGCAGATTAAAAACCTGAGATCCAGATTAAAACACTCCCAGTTATAGAAAAAGGGCAATCAATTTTAACTGGACATTTTAAGGGCTGGACATTGGTTGGAATGTAGAACATGCACACAAAAAAACACATTTTTAGTTATATTGTTTTCAGACATTATTTGTTACTGTAATGTAACGCCTGTGTACATATACGATAAGAGGACAATCATACAGTCAACAATGAGGCTCTTTGGAGTTAAAATGGGAATCGCCGCTATAAAATTACAGGATACATATTACTGTGTAATGAGTGGTTGGTAAACCAGAGAGGAGTGATTTTTAGCATTAGAAATAAGGGAAGTAAAGTGTACAGCAGAAAGCAGTTGGCAAGGGTCAAACCATATCCGAATGAGTGCACATACTTGCAAAAAAGTTATAAGAATGCGCAATACTGGCACTATCCTAGTGGGCAAATAGCCAACGGGCTCTCATTAACATTTTCCACCATTGTTTGACTCTACATTGACCTCCACATAGAAGTTCGGAAGATCGCCCCTCGCGGTTGTGTCAATATTGCAAGATACACATACACCTATGTACCTTGTGTCAGGTGTTTCACCGTGCGCAAAATTGACATAAAATATGCATGGCCACACACTGCAACATGCATATCCTGCATATCCCGGGCCCAAGTCACTTTGAAAAAAAAAAAAAACAGTCAGCAAAGGTTAATGTAAAAATAAAGTTTCAGCAATTTTAAAATAGTCTATTTTGAGAGTATTTTTTCTTTTGTCTTTTCAACCAACCAGGTGTCAATGTGCTCCATCGGTTCTTTTCCTCTCCCTGTCAAGTGTAAGAGGCAGTGCTCTTCATCTGTCAGTATATTTCAGGGCGTAGTGTGCTGATGAAAGAATCTGACAGGGGAAAAATAAATCTTAATGTAGTTTAAAGTACAACTGGGAAGTGGCCCAAAAAAGCGCTCAGGCTCTCATGTAAAGGAAATGGCCGGATTCAACTTTCTGTTACAAGGCCTTCTTGTTCATTAGGTTCTAGAAAGGACAAAAGGAACACACCAAAGAAAACAACAGAAGATATTTTCATTATGAATTAGTGAAAAATTGGCAAAATACACTTGCAAAGTAAGTATTGGTTAGGAGTTACTGTAAGTGTCGAATCATTACACTGTGATGAACTTATAGCAGTCCCTCAGGTAATGGGGTGACAGTGCACTGATTTAATGGCATAGTATCTCAGCACTCAAACTATGCGCTGACGCAAGTGCATGTTCCTTGAAACATCACAACAATGTTCACAGGGTTGCGCCAAGACCCCTTCGAGGCAAATTTCACAACAGCTTTCTACTCTCTCTTCTTTCTCTTTCTTTCTCTCAGTGCTTCAGTGTGTGTGTGTGTGTGTGTGTGTGTGTGTGTGTGTGTGCGTGCTTGCGTGCACGCATATGTGTGTGTGTCTATGTGCAAATTCTGCTGTACTGCTACAATTCCCTATCTTTCACACCCACCCAAGTCCCATGCAGAGAGTATTCATTTTATCAGATGCAGACCACACCTCCAGGAGTTGCTGAAGTAGTACTTACAGATTCCACAGCAGAGATAGAGTGGCTGCTGAGGGCTGATGGGGCACAGTGCTCTCTCTCTCTCTCTCTCTCTCTCTCTCTCTCTTCCCCCCCCCTCTCTCTCTCTCTCTCTCTCTCTCTCTCTCTCTCTCCCCCTCTCTCTCTCTCTCTCTCTCTCTCTCTCTCTCTCTCTCTCTCACAGACACACACCCACATACGCATCCCCACACGCACAAACGCACACACACTCCACCAGATCTACCTAGGGTCACTGCATCCATAAACAGAAAGTAGTAGCGTTAGCATTACTACCACAGTGAAAGAAAGTGAAAGCCCATTGGGAAACTCCAACTCCCATTGTCATTGTGACACAGCACTCCACAGCACACAAGTGAACACTGCACACAACAAAATTGCATTTATGCCTCACCCGTGCAAGGGGGCAGCCCTCAGTGGCGCCCCATGGGGAGCTGTGCGGTGGGACGGTACTGTGCTCAGGGTACCTCAGTCATTGAGGAGGATGGGGGAGAGCACTGGTTGATTACTCCCCCCACCAACCTGGCGGGTCGGGAGTCGAACCGGCAACCTCTGGGATGCAAGTCTGACGCCCTAACCGCTCACCCATGACTGCCCACAGCATACTAAGATTGTAGACGCACATGCATGCACACACGCACACATGCACAATAGACAAGGCCCTTTTCCACTGCCTGTATTCTACCCGGTGCAGCTCAACACAGCACGACTCAGCTATCTTTTATTGCACTTCGATTAGTCAATTATGGTACGGCACAGCTTGAAAACCAGCCTTTGACATTAAATCGAAGGCAGAAATCAACATTTTAGTATCCAAATATGATGTTGTACAACCTATGTATAGCCTAGAACCGAATATTAGATATCTGTCGGCCTTAAGATAGTCAGTAGACTAGACTTCGTAAAGCAATGAGGTGACGTACACAGCACAGCATATCGTTTGCAGGGAATAGCCTGACAAGCCAGACCATTCGTTTTGAATTACTAGTAATTCACAAATGGTCTGATTACGCTTCTGTAGGGAGGGTTTTTCAGTCGTCTACCAGACGACTGGTGTTATGCATTTGAGAGCATAATAACATACGTCATGAACGTTAACAGTCAGCGATTGGTCAGAGTTCATTTTAAACTACAGCTGAGCTCACTCCTCCATCCCAAGTGCTTCAGGGCATCGAGGATGCAGACCAAAAACGAAATACGAAGTAATTCATGTGGTCTGGTAAAACCAGGCTAGCACTTTCTGGATCTTATGCATATTTTTTGCTTTTTTTGCTTGACGCCTTCCATTACCACAGGTCTTGATTTCACCTCTTCCTTATTTGCAATGGCAGTTCCCGAACAAACAATCCTCCCAAATGTTTCTTCACACACTTTTAATGTCAAAGATGTTCATTTTGTATACCTTTATTCGCTGTTGCTCTGTATGTTTACATATTCAACTTTGTCTTCCTTGTGTTAGAGTGGCCTTGCAGGGCAGCTACATAATGGTCTGGGCAATATGTTGTAATGTAGTTGTCACACTAAGTGTACTGAGTGTATGGGTTATAGGCCCATGGGGCTGGAAGGGAAACGACTGGCTAAAGATGTTTGAATATGGTGACATTGTAGAAAAAGTAATGAGTGAGGTTATGTGTTGCATGTGTACTAGTGTACAGTATGTGTGGTGGCATATCTGAGTATATGAGAGGGGATGGTAAAGGTATGGTGTATATGAAGGAGAGAGTACATATGGATATGGATATGGATATGGATGGTGTCTACTGTACATGAGTTACAAAAGATCTGGCATCTGACTGAACATAATCTAATTGACCTTTCTGATGTGAAAACAAATAACTCTATGGGACAATAAATCAAATTTGATCTCTCACTGAATGAAGAGATGACACATAATATATTGGAATCAATTTTGATATATTTGTTTGGAATTGTTCAGTCCCTGAAGAGAGTTACGTTTTATTGCATGGGACAAATATATCTCTAGGCACTAAGAATGACTAACAAGGACATGATGTTGTGCTACCTAAATCAATGCTTCGAGGAACATGGCCTTTTTGTCAACACAGTTATTGAAATGTGTTGGCCAGTGAGTTTCTAAGGTAGACGAATGTTGAATGTTTAATTTCAGGTGCAACTTTAGAAAGGAAATAAATGACAGTTTTATATAATATACAAAAAAACATTTCTTATTGTGGTTCTATGATTTGAATTTTACGTCATGGCTTTGGACAGATATATATTTTCTACAAGTCAGGCAGGAGCAGAACCGAATGGTGTTTAGTTAGGTTCATAGCAAATAAAGTGTGTTTTCCCTGCAGTGTCATCAGGTTAAGTTCTGATGTGAGTTAAGCATACAAATGTCTATATAGACGTCTCAAAGGTTTTCTATTTCACTGCTGAGTCTTTGTGGGCTCTGATAAAGGCAGTTTGCAATGTGAGGATTCAACCTTGAATATGTTACCCAATCTAATCTCCAATGCAGCTGGGAATCCCTGCCCGGGTCAGTCGATCTAATTGGCTGGATGATCAGTCAATGATTCCCTGTGCTCCACATGTAGAGCCTGGTAAAACTCAGATTCATCTGTTTCTCTCAGGTGTCCAGTTGAGGTGATAATTAGAATGTCCATTTAATCACATGAACCAAGTTTTTCATTTATCTTTTCCAAAAAATATTTGTCTTTTCAACCCTGGACCCAGAGTAGAGTAGCTCCTTAATAAAATTAAATACTTTGTAGTTTGGGTATGGGGGTATAGGAGGTGACTTAGCTGAAGATCTTTGAAGAAAAAGCACACATGCAAATAAGAGACATATGGGATACTCTCTTGGGAAACATACCTTTAGGATTAGCAATAAAATGCTTTCTATTTTAGGAT
>NC_085865.1:28054058-28091558 GCF_034702125.1 Engraulis encrasicolus | reverse complement strand
GGTGAAATGGGATTCAGCTGGAGAGTGCATGAAACCTTGAGGGGTCAGTCTCTCCAGGCGCCCCCGAGCCCTGTTCTTCAGGAATGTTCTTCACCCCAATAACCCAAAATTTCTCATCTCTCTCTCTTTCTCTCTCTCTCTCTCTCTCTCTCTCTCTCTCTCTCTCTCTCTCTCTCTCTCTCATCTCTCTCTCTCTGAATGTTTATTTTCACGAATGTCTGCATTTTCTATCAGACAGAGATAGAGAGGTAGACAAAGACAGAAAACAAGTTGAACAGAAACAATTAGAGTGAAATGGAGAAAGATAGAGTGTATATGTACAGAGGATGTGTTCAGGCAAAAAGCTGAATTGGACCGTTCACAAGCATGTGTGGAGGGCAAACGTGTGTTGGAGCCATCTCTGTGGTCCCGTGAACCATCATTGCAAAATATGTCCACATACCACCATAAAAGCTGGAAAACATATCTCTGTCGTCTTTAAGAGAAAGAGAGCGAAAATAAGGAAAAGAGAGCCAGAGAGAGAGAGAGAGAGAGAGAGAGAGGGAAATCGTATGAGAAAGTGAAAAGAGTGGACGAAAAGATAACCAGATGTAATGTAATATCTGTCCAAAGGGTAAGTGGTATACTAATATAACCTAAGATAAAGGAAACTAGCTGGTTTTGCTAGTAGCAGTGATCTCCAGCCAGTGTTACCTTTATGTTTTATTTGTGTTTTCCCTACCACCCACTGGTGTCAAAATCATGCTGCTGGCACAAGAAAACATGGCAGCAAAATTGGTCCTGGCAGTCTGACAGACTGAGGAGGAGGAGGAGGAGGAGGAGGAGGAGGAGGAAGTGAAGGGCAGTCGTCCCTCGTTGGTTACAACCATTAGGTGAGATGATTAGGAGTTCAATATCACAAATGATACACCACTGGTGCACTCAGTACTGGAGTAGGAATGCTCAGGCAGAATAGAATGAGCACAGATGTCCTCTTACACACCCACTATGGCCTGAAAAACACACACACACACACACACATTCTCTCCAACACACACACACACACACACACACACACACACACACACACATACACGCACACGCACACACACACACACACAGTACACGCTAGACCTATGATTTTTGGCCCAGGCCCGAGCCCGAACCCGAACCCGAGCCAATTTCGGGTCGGGTCGGGCCTGAAATGTCACTCATTACGTTCGGGTAGGGTCGGGTTCGGCTTCTCTATCGTTGACAGTTGTTTTTTTTTGTTTTTTTTTTAAATAAATAAATAGGCTATGTAGGCTGTGCGTTAATAATATTCCACGTCAGTTGATAATCCAGCAGTGCAGTGCCTGCTGCTAGAATGCACGCGCTTTCCCTCGCCTCTCCCTCCCATCACAGTGCGCTGAGGCATTTCGGCCGTGTTTTTGGCCACGAGAGACGCGTGGTCTGCAAAAAAACAGAGGGTCGCCTCATCAACCCGACACATACTGTAGCCTAATAAACTCTTGCAATGGCAATTCAAGAACTCCTTCATTCCTGTTCTGCTGCTCGCGTCGTTGTTCTTCTTTGTCTCGCTGTCTCTCTCTGTGAAAGTGCCGCGCTAGATTTTTAAGGTCGTACTGCTGCTGTGGCTTATGGCCCAATGATCAGCCGGTCAAAATGACGGACGCCCTTAAAATTTTCCGCCAACTCTTAAAAAAAGCGTCAATGATGGATTATCGCTTAATGTAACCTCTGTGCACTGCAGTGCAGCATACACAGAAATATAAAAGATGGCCTGCATGTTTATACAGTCTATTTAACTTAGATTTCGTAACAAAATACTTTAATGGCTTTAATTTAAGGGCTTTGATTTGTTATCATAGATCACCCCTCCTTATACAGTGGAATCCGCTTATAGTGGTCACGGATATAGTAATCAACCGCTTATATAGATCAAAAGACAGAATCATTTCTATACAAATGGTGTTTAAATAATTTGTTTACAGTGATCAAGAAATCCGCTTATAATGCTCATTTTTGGTCATTTTATTAATGTAAACGTGCAAAAACTATTGAAAAACTCAGTGTAGCCATTTCATTTTTTACTCCCGCGATTCCTTTCCCGACGTCTGCTTCTGTACTGTATATGCCAGATAGGTTGTAAGGGTATTGCGCGAGACTCAACTCGCCACTTTTCCGGGTGGTAGCCTACTGTAGCCTACTCTAGGGGCGCCAACCGAGGAGTGCAAACTCCATACAGTGAATGGGCTGCGCTCTCCCGACAGCACCCCAGTGAACTGCAGGCATGGCTCGACTGAGTGGGGACGCAACCTGTTCACATAGAAACTCTCTGGTGATGAGGCTGTGTACACATGCCTCTGTCTCGCTAGCCAATGTAGCCTAACGAGTTAACACCGGACAGCAAGCACGTGAATCATGTCTCTCTTATTCTGGGAATGAAAAACATAGGCTCTTCGAAACGTATGAAAATGTACCAAAAACGAGCCAACGAGATGTTTTGGCGAAGCTTGGCATTCCTCAGGCTACCTTGTGTTTAAACTGCAACAGCTGTACAGGCTGCGTCTCCCCACGAGTCCCTCCCACTCCCCCTCGCCCTTCTCATCTCTCCTATGCCAGCAAGCCCAGCGCGACTTTCCCAATTCCAACCAGTTCTTTGCGTGGCTTTTTTTAAACGGTGTCCAAAAAAAACACGTTGTAGGCTACTACTGTACAGCAGGCTATGCAGCAGTGTGTTATTTATCGGCGTGGCAATTTTAAGTGCGCTTTTGCATGCATAACCTGAATCACACTGTGCAGAAACTCGCCAGAAAACGTTTGTGGAATGGGAACTTTACAAACTTATTTGACATCATAAGAGATGACGACCCGTGCGTGGTCTATGCTTTGAAATGCATGTAAGCCTCGTCTTTCTCAGCGCTCATTTTTGCCAGACAGGTAGAGACAAAAAAGGGGTGAAATAATACAAATTCGGTTTTAGTAATCAATCGCTTACAGTGTTCAAATTGGCTTGGACAAACGTGACCACTATAAGCGGATTCCACTGTAAATAAAATTTGAAATTTCGGGCTTCCCTCGGGCTCGGGCCTACACATCCAATAATTAGTCGGCCTCGGGCCGGGCCCGGCCCAATTCCCATGGGCCCATGTCGGTTCGGGCTTGGATTTTTTTACCCGTTCTTACCTCTGACACACGCACACACTCAAGAATGCATGCACGCACTCACGCACACAGAGAGAGAGAGAAAGAGAGAGAGAGAGAGAGAGAGAGAGAGAGAGAGAGAGAGAGAGATTCTTCCAGGCAATGGCGGCTTGCAATGGAGAGAGTGAAAAGCAGACAAACAGGCAGACAGACACAGAGAGTGAGGCCAGGACCCAGCACCAATCGGGCATACCACTCCAGGCCTTCCATGCGTTTGAACAACAGCCTCTTGCTACTATAGGTGGATTTTTTTTATGTGGATATTTTTAACATCTGAAATTAGCAAATTAGCTTATTGTCTAGCATATAAGCAATTTCACAATGTCATTAGAAATTGATCAAATGAAAATGTAGTGAGATGCTCATCATCTGGTGACCCTTTAAATTTGTTTTAACACGTTTTAAGATAAATAGCCCAAAAGTGCTTACCTGCAAACCACCCAACTTCATATCAGGCTCTGTACTTTCACTTTGTCATGTATCATCACCATGTGTTATCTGGAGAAATATGCTGACGTCCACATTGTCATCATTGCTGACAGAAATATGTTTCGATTTGCATTGTGAACCAACTTTCCATTTACCAAAAAAGAATTTACGGAAAAAATAGGGTTCAGGAATGAGCACCAGCATGGTTCACTGTCAGCCTTAACACACTAACCGTGGATGTACTAGGTGTAAATCTTTTCAAAGTTTGTAATATCTGGCATCCATCAGTCCTGAATGTAGAGGTTTGTGTTATCTTTTGTCACAGAAAATTGCTGGTTTGAAATTGTTTTCCTCTCTTTCATTTTCGACAATGTGTTTCATATTGCATGCTTGCTTATAACCTTTGTCACCATTCAGAACCATGAATGCATTTCCCAGAAAATGGCACAGACAGACGAAAACGCCACAGCTAATGGACTCTTAACTCCTGTTGATTGCTGGGCTAGGTGGCAGCCGGGACAAGCCTGGACATCATCCGGGTGTTGTGCTAATCTCCATTTCCCATCAGGGGGGGAAGGCAGGGTGACGTAGCCATAACTGTGGCATATCATCTCTGGCTGACGGCATCATCTCAGAGAGTGTCTGAGATGACAGCGAGAGGTGGTACGGCATACGTATCTCAGGAAGTGCATCGATTGCAGTGAGATTTGATTAAATGGAGCACATGACATGCATGGAAATAACCCTTTCCCGCTCTCCGGGTCACCGCTAATAAGGTTTAGTCTGCTACACAAGGCGGATCACTATACAGGTTCAAGATGTAGTCTATCCCGGTTGGCACAACATGGCTTTCTCTGACCGGCATATATATGGTGTATATATGACTTACAACATTGTGTGTGTGTTTGTGAGTGTGTGTGTGTGTGCGTGTGCGTGTGCGTGTGCGTGTGCGTGTGCGTGTGCGTGTGCGTGTGCGTGTGCGTGTGTGTGTGTGTGTGTGTTTGTGTGTGTTTTGTTTTTTAAAGATATTTGTATGGGCTTTTGGGGTCGGGGTTGGTCATTTGGGAGTAACTCATGGATGTGCAGCCCATTGTACAGTTTGTGTGTGTGTGCGTGCCTGCGTGCGTGTGCGTGAAACAAGCCTGTTTCCTTTCCCTGTAAGTGGGAAGTAAACAGCTGTGATGTTTACCTTTTATGGAGGACGGGGACAACAAATGAAGGATGGTTGTTGTGATATAAGTGTTTCAACACAAACAGGGTCATTGGTCATAGCCAAGGTCAAATCCCTTCAGGGCTCCAGGAAACCAATGATGTGTTTGCAAACAAACCTCTCACCGAATGTATTGAGAATGAATTTTCTTCTTTCATAACACTTCTTTCTTATACTCAAGGTGAAATGTAACTTGTGACGCTAAGCATGGCGTGTATGCTATTTCATGAGTTGTATAGGGAGCGTACCTATGTTGCCTGGGTCCAGGGCTGGACTGGCCATCTGGCATACCGGGCATTTCCTGGTGGGCCCTGCACCCTTGTGGGCCCCTATTTTCAGATTATTTTATTTTTTACATTTCTGAAAATACGGGCCCACGGGGGTGCGTGGCCCACGGAGGTGCGGGGCCCACCGTTGAGTCAGTTCTGTGCTGCTAATTATGAGGGCTCCCTTTAAGCCAAAAGTGCCAGGGCCCTATTTCTACCCCAGCCCAGCCCTGCCTGGGTCCTATGTTCCCCGGTCTTTGTATGGCAATGGAGAACTTAGGATCCCTTTTCTGAAAAAGGGTCCTATGTTCCCCGCATTTTATCTGACAAGGGGACCCAGGATGCTTGCGCATGTATATTTCTTGCACAAACGGTTGCCATGCGTATTTCATGTCAAGTTTGCGCACAGTGGCAGCCTAACCCTAACCCCAACCATAACCCCAACAACAACCCGCGCTCGTCATGCGGCAGCAGTCTACTTGGAAGCAGCGGAGACCATAGAACCCTTTTTTCAAAATAGGGTTCTAAGTTCCCCAGTGGTGTGGGTGTGTGAGGGATGACCCCGTTGTATTCCTCTTAGATGAGGTGGTCCAATAAAGCCCCCAACAGCTTTCTAATAATGTGATAGCCTCAATCAGCCATTTATCAACGGATCTCCATTCTAGCCTTCAAGTGGAACATGGTGTCATGTGAAAGATTGCAGTGTTCATGTTATAAAATAGATATTAAAAACATGAAACCACATTTTTTTCCATTTTGTATGGATGAGCATGTTTCAAATCCCATTGGGGCTATCCATCTAAATTCGCCATGTGATACAAGTGATTAGAAACAGCGCACATCAGTAAAACAGCAGGCTTTAATTACATTAATTGCTAATAATTTTGAAATTTCCTTGCCTGTAGGAGCTTGAGAGCGCATCTACTTTTCCATGGAAAATTTCTGTGAAACCATATGAAACTGCACTTAAAAATTAATGAGACAAATTATCATTAACATCATTTAACTGGTGTGCGATATCCAAGATATATTTTATCTTTCTATCTTCAAAGTGAATTAAATCCGATGGTATGGAAAGATTCTTCTATTTGGAAAATGTCCTGGGCTGCCTACAGGGGGCAACAAAAGGGTCCGTTGTCAGGGGCCCAGAGAGAGGGCACATAATTGGGTCCTCTTTATTATATAATAGGCATGGAGATGGGGGGCCTTTCAGATGACTTAGTCCTTGTACCAGCCAAAACTATCAGCTGTCGTACTTGGCTGTGTATTACCTGTGATAATAGAGGCAGTGAATATAACACAATGAAATGCCGTAGAGTGAATCAAGGTCCCTCTGCATCACATCTTAGACCTGCATCACTCTTTCGGGGCCTCTTTCACAATATTGCCCCGGTCACTATTTACAATCCACGGAATAATGGCACATAAGGGGATCTTGGAGAGAGGGACGTTTCCAGCAGGCGTCATCTCTTGGGTTTATTCGCATATGTGTGTAGAGAAGGAGACAATGCCAGCAGACACCTGTGCGTCTTGAGGGATCTGCAGCAGGAGCAGGGCGTGTTTGTGTAATGACAAATTAAATCCAGCCGAGCTCAGCTGAGCTGTGGAGCTGTGGAGCTGCTGTGGATGTGGGGGCTCCCTGGGCTTGGCATGGCTGACCTGATTTTCTTAATGACGAAAGTCTGAGGCCCAGGAGGGGCTTCTTCTCTGCCACGGCGCTCCCCAGCACAGTGATGCCGGCACAGGCAGGCAGGGAGACATGAAAGGAGTCTGGCCTAATTACTGGTGGTGTGGAGATAGCCGCATGGAACACTCCTGCAGCCAGAGAGTGCAGTGAGGTTGTGAGGAGTGGTACCGGTACACTCTTTCCGAATCGGGGGAGATGAGGACAAACCATAATAAATAAAATTCCTTTGGGTGTTCCTTTACCTCTTTGTGGCTGTTTGAGTGTGTGTGTGTGTGTGTGTGTGTGTGTGTGTGTGTGTGTGTGTGTGTGTGTGTGTGTGTGTCAGGGGCGTCAGCAGCCTCAACACTATACAGGGGCACAAAAGGGCACCAAAAAGAAATGAAAATTTTTTGGGCAATTATTTTTAAAAAAGAATGGGCAGAGATAATTTATGCAAGCACACAAGAAAATATTTTATAGCACTTATTTATTATTAAACAGCATCATAAATACATTGTTATATTCTTATTTTCTGCATCATTCAATATCTACCTGAACCAAACTGAATTGAATTGGCCTACTGTTAACTTAACTGTATATCTGTATATTGAATTGGCCCACTTGTGAACATAACTGTATAACTGTAATCCATACTGATAATAAAAACTGGACATTCTTCTATTCTGTATATGCAAGCTATGAATGATCAATTGGTGTGTGTGTGTGTGTATGGCGTGTGCGCGTGTCTGTGTGTGCCGGTGCATGTTCACGTCAAGAGGGGGAGCCAGAGTATCACACATGGGCATTGCGTAGGCTATGTGTAATAGATGCATTCAATCGAATAGTTGGCTATGTTCACGGCATTATGTTTCTGTCTTAAAAGTAACCACCTGTAGGATGTCATCATGCTTTTGTCTGTAAGACCACTCGAGCAGCAAACACCAGAATGAGAATCATTTCAGAATCGTTAATTTTCAACTCTGAGACTAACGTGTGCTTGGGCTGCATTAAGTCAGCCAGCCTCCAACTTGCCTGGACGACGGCTCATTCAAGCATGCGCTGGGCTATTTTTAAAAGCAACAGCATAGCCTACAAAACTGCTTTCTACGAGTGTTGTATTCCGTTATAGTGCGCTATAGCCTGGGCTATAACAGCGGGGCCATTGGTTGCAGGCAACTTTGTCAAGATGTCAAAATATATGCCGATAGCTAGCAAAGCTGACAAGACAAGTTGGGGTAGTCCATCACGGGATCATCACCCCCTGAAAACACGAACGTACAGAATTGAGAAACAGCACAGCATGGCAAATAGTTGGTGAAGCCGACATTTGTGATCTTTCTCCGATCAACAGGTCCAGCTTAGCTAGCTACTTATTGACCACATAGGCTAACACCACTTCAGAGACGCCCCTTCGCGTTATTAGATGAAACATGTTCTACACATTTGATTGACATGCTATGCTTAGTTTACAGATGATAACAAAAAATGACGCTTACTGTTTAGGCTACTTCACTTCACACCGGCCGGGTGAATGGTCGCTGTGTTGCAGGTAAGGTTCGGTTCAAAAAGATGTGCTGCCCAAATCTCTCCTTATCAAGAAGAACGACTCTTTAGTCCTATTCCTCACATTTCATTGCAGCGGTCGGCCAATGAGGGGGGGGCACCATGTAACTCACCACGTAATTCAAATAGTCAATTTCTTCAGGGTGCCAAAAATAACTAGGTTATATTATAATCAATGTTTTAGTGTGTCTTCACTAGGAGAACTAGTAAGCCTGTCGTGTTTCTTAAAGATAGTATGAAAAACTCCTGCATGTCTGTATTAGCAGGCAATTCCGGCTACATGCTCCGAGTGCGAGTGGCCATGGTGGCAAGTGCATTCTGATCAGGCTGCTGCGTCGGTGTCAGACTTACATTCTAACTTAAGTGTAGTAGGCTATAGGCGTATTTTAAGAGAAAAAAAATAATGCAAACATGTATTCTGTATATTAACAGATGATCCAGATTTAAATAATAAAAAATAAAGATATAAATAAATTAATTAATTAAAAAATCAGTGCCCATTATAGGCTGGCACCGCAGGTCCACACCAGGGCACGTGCCCCGGTAAAAATGCTCTAACGACGCCGATGGTGTGTGTGTGTGTGTGTGTGTGAGAGAGAGAGAGAGAGAGAGAGAGAGAGAGAGAGAGAGAGAGAGAGAGAGAGAGATTGTGTGAGACTGTGTGTGCTCATGCATGTGCGATGCTAATGAACATGTTAACTTGTTTGTCACCTTTTATTTTATTCCCTCTCATTCGGAGAGAGCACAATGTCACATTTATGAAATGGCAGTCTTCTGCACCCTAGTCTCTTCTCCAGTGTGTGGGAACCCTCTACTGGTGAAAAAGGAGGATCTGCATTGTTTTTTTTATTTCATGTGAACACACCAGTGTATGTGTGTGCGTGTGCGTGTGCGTGTGCGTGTGTGTGTGTGTGTGTGTGTGTGTGTGTGTGTGTGTGTGTGTGTTTGTGTGTGTCTGTGTGTGCGTGTGCGTGTGCGTGCACGCGTGCATGTGTGTGTCCGTGTCTGTGTGTGTGATGTTCATGTGGCTGTGAAAGAGAGAGAGAGAGAGAGACAGACAGACAGACAGACAGACAGACAGAGACAGAAACATGCATTATTTGGTGCTGTCTTACATAATGTGACCCTGTCATGAAGTGCAAAGACTTAATCATCAGCCAAAAATGCCCAGTATTGGTTATGTTTACCTCTACAGTACACGCATGACCTCAGAGGATGTACACATTTTATTTATTCCTCTTTCTTAAACTTAACTTGAACTACCAGCTCAGTATGCATCTGTTGAAAATATTTTCAATAGATGCATACTGAGATGGTAGTTCAAGTTAACTCTTATCCAAAAGTTACCCAAAAAGATCAAAAGATCCTATATTCTTCTCCTAGCTGTACACTTTGACCATATAGGCTTGAGTTTCTGTTAGCACTACCCAAACTAATTCCGTTTTAATCAGAGGGTGAGGCAACAGTTCAAAGCAAACTCATAATAAATTATTGCTATTCCCAAATGCAACTGTAAATCAAATAGCTTCATTAAATCTTGGGTAAATGTTAATATATACATGAAAAAATAACCTTTGGACACAGACATATCTGTGACTAACAGTCCAATGTAAAAGATAAAATTATATATACAGTGATGTACAGTATAATGTCAGTGATGTATAATGTATGTCGGCAAATTAGAATTGTACATTGCATGAAGCTATAAATACATCTGACTTCCATGTGTGTGTATTTGCATACATGAGATAGAGGATATGTTACTGAGTTTTGGCTTTCCCATGCCAAAGTGCAATGTTCCACTGCATAGGTGTGCACAGATAGGGACGAGGTGGTGCTAAAGCGCCTGCCTCTACTGGACAAAAATAATGCCCTTATTGAAAGTTATTTTTTGAACGCTTTTCGTCACAATGTGTACGTGTAGTCATGATAATCTACAGGTGATAGTGATGCCCCGATATACAGTAATAGCCTCTACAGCCTGGTGAGGCAGTTGGAAGTTCCATATGCCCCCACCCCCCACCTTCAGCAACTGACCCCCAAAATGTCTGTGCAAGCCATGATCAAAAAGTAACATCAGCCTCCTTACCAACCTCCAGTAAGCATGCATGCATGCATGCAGGCACACACGCGCATATATCACATTTCAATTTCGACAGGTACCCTGTAAAGGGTCTCTCGGCCACATCTGTAACTGCCGTATGCCTATCATCTTCGTTAAAGTAATTTTCAACGTGATGCTTATTCCATTAGCTGGGTCATTATCTAAAGTGGATCCTGGCAAGCAGAATGCTGGGAAAGAGAGAATCACTGCAAGACTTGCATCTGCTTTTTCTCTCCACCTTTGCGTATGATTACAGTACACATACATAATCAGATCTTAACAAGAAAATCAGAGGCTGTGGCATTTTTTTTCTTTTTTGAGAATGGTGTGGGATTGAAATGCCTCAGGTAATTACACTTGTGGTTTTGTGATTTTTAAGGCTTAATTACAACAACACGACTCACTGTTCAATTTGCTTACTGACAGCTCACCTAATTACATTACTGACGTTTTCCATCTCCTACCTGTCTGCCTCATTACTCTAATGGGCTATTTCTGCCGCAGTGGCCATCTTGTGTCTACATTGTGTAGATGCAGAGAGAGAGAGAGAGAGAGAGAGAGAGAGAGAGAGAGAGAGAGAGAGAGAGAGAGACAGCACTGTTCAAAAAAACGTATTGCTTGTCAGAGTTGTTGAAAAAGGTAATAAGGCTACAAATTAGTGGATTAGTTGAAAATGTCAGCCATTATATTTGTACAGTATGTAGGCCTACATAGGGTGCATTCAGGTATTTTGGGCCACTTTCCGGCAAATTCAGAAAGACTGATGCAATCTGAGGAAGAACATCATTACATTACCCAAACTTAAGTTTGATTGCGTAAAGTGACGCATAATCTTCCATTTCATGACAAAAAAACAAGATGATTAATGTAAAAATTATACATTTTTACAAGTTTTAGTGACAGGTGTGTCATCCTGGATGGAAAAAATTGCATTCAGGTAAAATGGGCCACCTATTCAGGTAAAATGGGCCACCTATTCATTTCAATGGTAAAACTAAGAATTGCACAAACGAAAAACAAAATCAGTGATGATTTTAATATTCCTCCATTTTTGTTTTGTTTTCAACACATCTGTTTCCAAAAAGATATCACAACTTCATTAAAAGAGCTCCCCCGACACCTCCATCTTCAAAAATAGCCACATTGTTTTTGCAAAAAAATATGAATGGTAATTCCATAGAAAAAAACGGCCCAAATTACGGGGGCGGCCCACTTTACCTTAACATTTTCAGCTAAAATGGGCCAATGAGTTTTTTGACATTTTTAGGTATTTAAAGTTCACAATGTTGCCACAACTATGTTTTTCCAGATTAAAGGCACAAATTCAAACCTAAAAACACATCCGTTTTTCCAGTTTTATCACATCTGAAAACAGTATCATCCTTATTTTATCTAGACGATTTCTTATTTTGGCTAGACAGAAAATTCACTTCTTCTGTCACTCTCCATATGAGGTTTCCCCCTGCCCATCAAAAAAGAGTAGTAATGTTGCAACAATTTCAGTACATTTGTGGTGGTTGGTCTGTAGAATTAAAATAAATGAGACACCCAATGCTTATCCGGCCCAATTTAGCTGATGGCCCAATATACCTGAACGCACCCTACTGTACACTTGGCAACATCATTTAGCTATTATAATTTCACACTTAACTCACAGTGAAGGGGTGATGTGAAGGTGCACTGTGTAAGATGTTTTGCTGTTTATTTCCAGAATTCATGTTACCCATTAATGTTACCTTTTTCATGGATACTTACCACCACCATCAAATTCTAAGTATTCATTATGATTGGGAAAATAGCACTTTTCATACATTAAAAAGGGGATCTTCGTGGTCCGTAATATTGAATTTCTAGAAATAGACATTTTTAGCTGCAAAAATGACTGTACTATGGCCATACTAGTAAATATTAGTTTATTAATTTGTAAATATTCATGAAAAGATCATATTTGGCAATAGGCAGCACAGTTTTAATGAGCAGCATAGTTGCAGTACCTACTCTGGCCACATCCTACGGAGTACCTTTAATAAAGGCAAGGCATATACTTCATGTAACTCTCACACTATAAAAGTGTAGCCATATGCAGGTGAGTAATCAATGCCAACTAAGATTCTGTTTCCATATCACATCTCTCACAAATCAATTCACATCCGTTTTAAAGAGCACAAAAGTGTCCTGTGGCTCAGTGGGCTAAGGAACCATAGCAAAAATCTGGGGACTCGGATTCCATTCCGACCTGATAATTTCTTGATCCTTCCCCTGTCTCCCATTCCTATTCTACCCAATAAAAGCACAAAAACCCCAAACAATAGCTAGGGGGGAAAAATGAGCACCAAAGCTTCCAGCAGGACTTCGACAATGTTTTCATAAAAACTGTTCATGTTTCATCACTCCAGGAGTCTTCTTATCCCTCCTCCCCCCAACACACACACACACACACACACACACACACACACACACACACACACACACACACACACACACACACACACACACACACACACACACACACACACACACACACACACACACACACACACACACACACACACACACCAACATACCCATCCCAGCGACTCCACTTCTCGACACCAAGGACTTCCAGTGCCACTCGTAGCAGCAACACACAATCAAGTAGCTGACAAAGAGTGATGCAGTGTTACAGCATGACTGTTGCCTTGGCAACATGAACTGACGTTAGTGACCTGAGCGTTTGTAGGCTCGCTGTTACTCGTTACGGTAATACCTGCTTAATCATCATGTCACTTTGTCCTCTCCCTTATCTGCTAGTGGCTGTCACAAGCTTTTGTTGTAATATGACGTGACATTTTGCTCTCCATGTTGCAACACATATATCAGAGGAGTTGCCTTGCCTTGATGGTCACGTCTGTATTATGGGGACGTGAAGATGACAGCCCTGGAAAAGAGGCCATCAAACAGTGCATTGATCCTCCTGATAGCTCGTGTCAGAGCCATGTCAACCCTATAAGGATGATAGATTATGAGGTATCACACAACTGAAGGCAGAGTGATGAGAGTCACCTCTCTCTGGTCCAGACAGAGATTGCCAGACAGTCATGGGTATCCAGGGCCTGACGCCCAGTTATACCAATTGTAACTCTGATTGTCTGAAGAGATCGTCTCTGTTTATTTTGTCTCCAGCGACTCCTTCCAGGCTGAGATGCCTGAAAGGGCCTGACTAATTCTTAACCCTAACCCCTAAACCTAACCCTATTACCTAAATAAAGTCTATGCCCAAGTCTACCCTAAAATCTAAACAATCATGGACCCTAATCCTGAACTCAACCCGAACCATTCGGGTGGTGTTCATGGCAAGTGCAATGCCTGAAAGGCACCATTGAAAAATGAAACACCAAAGACCATCTAAGAAAGAACATGCAAAAGTTTGGGTCCATTTCAATCTCTAACCTCCCGTCCTGTCCTTGCGCCCTTTGTCAAGTCAAGTCAAGTCAAGTCAAGTCAAGTTTATTGTCAATTTCTTTACATGCACTGGTCATACAAAGAATTTGAAATTGCGTTTCTTGCTCTCCCATGCAGACATAGACTAATCTAGGTAAGGACATAGACAGTATAGACATAGACAGTACTCATACATGGACATAAGACAGTATGGACGTAGACATTGCTCATACAGACATTTAAAGTGCAAGACTGGACAACAGAAGACTTGTAGAGAACATACATTAAGAGGAGGTATTTTGTTGTGCTTTTTCTAAAAGTCCTTTATAGCGTTCTGACATAGTAATAGTAGCATTTGAAGAAAATAAATAATTAAAAAAGGTTTATTAAATACACCAGCAGCAGTATGTGTGTGTGTGTATGTGTTTGTATGTGTTATGTGTGCATTAAGAGGAGGTATTTTGTTGTGCTTTGTGATATTGGGCAAGATTTCATTGACCAAAGTGTTTTTTTTTCATATCTCAAAAGCACAATAAAAAGGTCATTGTCTCATTTGCAATCAGGATTTTGAATGTTTAGAAGTCCTCCAAAAGTTATTCTGCCTAGGCTGACAGCCTGGAAACTTTTTTTTTGTTTTGTAGACGGAGCCGGGGCATCAGCAAAGGACGAGGCCACCTTTAAAAAGAGATGACTGGAGGTTAGATATTGAATAGATAGATATTGGCTCATGTTTTCTTGCTACACCCATTGCTTGAGCAAAAGAGATGAATACTGTACACACCGTGTCCGTGAGACAAACCTTTCAGTATGCACAGTGTAAAACAAGGCTATTTTGGCCAAAGAAGTAGAGAGTGAACCTGATGAAGCAACAGCGAAACGCGTTGTTCACCAAATAAACTACCAGCAAAGAATGGTGTGCGGTGATTCATCCTTCATTTACAGTATTAAGGCTATTTTGCATTTAGAATGGTGTCCTACAGCAATAACCACATTTGATTTGCTGATGGAAGGCCTTGTTGAAAAGCCTGTTCATGTTAGGAACTTGTGGGCATTGGAAACATGCTACACCCACTTTACAAAACAATAATACCTCAAAATGATTTTTCAGTTTCACATCAACAATCCTCACCTTTGTGCTACAGTCAAGTCAAGTCACAGTACAGAATTGTGTTGTGACAACATGATCAATGACACCGTCCTCCTAAAATCTACACAATTTTATGCAGTGCACAGTTGGCAATGAGCCATTTGATTGTGACAGTAGACTTTTGTGTGACAACCTCATTCACCCAAATGGCATAGTACTTAGAGGGGAGTATTCCATTCGGTTGACGTGTGCTCCCATTCCACTGTCATCACAAGGGCTGTAAAGAGTTCACTGCTGGCCGAGAAGTCTGTTAAGTTGAAACCCATATGTCAAATCACGCTACCTTTTTAAATAGTCTTGTCTTGAAATACGAGCCTGGCTTGCAATTTGTTTTCAGTTACTGTCAGTTTGCAAGGGCACGAAGACAGACACACACACACACACACACACACACACACACACACACACACACACACACACACACACACACACACACACACACACACACACACACACACACACACACACACACACACACACACACACACGCACAAACAAACCTAGGCATGTTCACAAGTGAAGGCAAACACAAATACATCAGTGGCTGCCCAAGATAATTCAGTATAAAGCAGGGCAGCCAGGATGTGTTTTGTTTGTGTTTTTATCTGCAGAAGACAGACTTTGTATTGAGTGTGGGTTTGATTTTTAAAGGTGCATTATGTTGTTGTTTAGTAGTTCATTTCCAGAATCCATGCTTCCCATTCACAAATGTTATCAATACTTACCGCCACCATCACATTCTTCACATTCATCACAAGCACTCATTTTTACTGGAAAATTACACTTTTCATACATGAAAAGGTGGATCTTCCCCATGTCTGCTATTTTGAATTTCCAGAAATAGACATTTTTTTAAAAAATTTAGCGAAAAGAAAGTAAGGCAGGTTGACATCCGTATGATTCACCGAGAGACACAGACACTGCAAGGAACAAAAACATTCTTATTGGAAATAAGTATGCTGACTGCAGCTAGAGCAAAGGGGAGTTTTAAAGTTTCCAATTCTCAAACTTTTTTTTCAGATCAGCATATGGCAAAGATGTGAACGATAGCAGAGAGACAAAAGGGAAAAAAACAGCTGGTTCATTCCCTTTTCTCTGCGTTTCAATTGCTCCCTTCTCTTTTCTCTAAGAGCCTGCTGAGAACTTTGTCTTTGGAGACTGGATTTAAATTCAGATCTAAATTTCCATTTGCATACCCCCCAACCTCCCAAGTGATTGACTTATATTGTTGGTGGAAGCAGCTTCAACATAATTGACTAAACAATCTCAGTCCATCTGCTTTCCATTTCACTTTAGTATAAAAGGGCAACTAAAGTTATTCTGAGCTGTCATCTTTCATTTGTATTACACAAGCTGCAGAAACTATTTCTGACACCACTGTGTCACTCTGTGGGGCATGTTGCACAACACAAAATATCCAATAAAAAAAAAACTTCTAGGCGTAAGAGTTAGAAAAGTTAGAAAAGTACTGACCGAAATCTTAGGACATAAAATGAACACGTGTTTTTGTGACCTTGGTAGACTATGACAAACTGTAAAAGTGGATTGCTTTGGGGTCTTTTAATGTAAACACGTCCTGGGCATTTTTTTGGCATAGACCAGCCCTTAACACATAAACAATACTACAGTATATAATATGATGGGCTGGCTCAGTCTACCTATCTATATGTTTATATGTGTAAGATTCACTCCATCTAAACTCTGTGCCAATCTCTAAGAGAAAGATTCAAACAAACAAACAAAAAAAACTAACAAACAAAAAGTGTTGGCCCTTGAGGACCGTGTTCCCACTGGGATAATACCAGATTACCAGTCCAGCCAACAAAATGAGAGAAGCATAATGGAAAGAATATACATACATGTATGTTGCAGAATGTATGTACAACACATACAGTATATGTGTTCATAGAATGTGACCCACGATACTTCATGTTTTTTCCCTCGTCTCCCTCTCCCCCGTTTATCGGTGCCTTTTGTTCACTCAGTTTCTTTCCTCCATTGCATTTGTGTGTGTGTGTGTGTGTGTGTGTGTGTGTGTGTGTGTGTGTGTGTGTGTGTGTGTGTGTGTGTGTGTGTGTGTGTGTGTGTGTGTGTGTGTGTGTGTGTGTGTGTGTGTCTCATGGCCAGAAAAAGCCCCAAGGCTGCTAGACACGCTGCACTAGCCCTGGAGACACTGATCAGAAGTGACAGCGATGGCATGTTCAGATTTACCCGACATGGTGGCCCTCATCAGAATTGTCCTACAATTGATCTCATGCATTTCTCTTTTCTCTCTCTCTCTCCATTCCTCTCTCTCTCTCTCTCTCTCTCTCTCTCTCTCTCTCTCTCTCTCTCTCTCTCTCTCTCTCTCTCCCCTTTGTACCTCCAGTCAATTGTTGTCTCTCATTCTAGTTTGCACATTTCTGTAGGTCCTTGAAAAAGATCTCTGAGGAAATGTATACTTGTGCAACAAGAGGGTGGGTGCTTGATCTGCAAAGTCTGTGTTTTATTTTAGATAACCAGTGTTCAGTGCACTGAGGCACATGCTATGCCCTCTGAGTTTCCCCCTGTGTAAGGTAACGGAAGAGAGACACACAGACGTGCCCATGCATGTACACGAGTTTGTGTGTGTCCATGTGCGCATGTGTGTGTGCGTGTGTGTGTGTGTGTGTGTGTGTGTGTGTGTGCGTGTGTGCGCGCGCGTGTGTGTGTGTGTGTGTGTGTGTGTGTGTGTGTGTGTGTGTGTGTGTGTGTGTGTGTGTGTGTGTGTGTGTAGTTGGTTAGGAGTGGCAAGATGTAGCCTACTGTATGCTTTCCAACACCGAGAGCAAAGTGGAGCTGACAGGTGTGAAGGACTTAAGGGCAGACATTCACAATGATCATCTTTTCCCCTGTTGTCAGCAGGTACAAAATGTCTGTTTCCCCTTACTGAGTCCTTCACACAGGTATTTCAGACAAATCAAATTCGAGATAGAGAGCGAGAGAGAGCATTGCAATCGAGAATCTCAAAGATTGACAGAGACCACATATAGGCCTACTGCTTTTGCTGTATACTGCTTCCACCACATACACTGCTTTTGCTGTATACTGCTTCCACCACATATACTGCTTTTGGCTATTGTCTATTAAGACAGATAATGACCATTTATTGAATAATTTGTCACATTCGACACATATTCCATGACAATGTGCCAACTGACATTTGAATGTTTTCAAGTCATGTGAATGTTTTGAACATAATGTACTGTGACCAAAACCAAATGCAATGAGTGGTACCGTATATAGACACTGCATTGCTCGGTTTCAATTGAACAGTTACAGCCAAAGCATCCACGATTGATCTGCGAGGCTTCTTCCACCCTAAATTTCCAGAGTCGGACATTAGCAATGCTGAGAACATGTGCTGATGGGATAGGATGGTTGGGTTTGAATGTCAAGCAAACGAATTCTAAAATAATTGTCAATCAAATAACTGTCAATCAAACCAACTAACAAAGTTCATTGGTCATTTAAACAATTGAATAGCTCTCTGAAATAAAGGGTCAGCCCAATTTATTATTATCATTATTATTTCAAACAGATAGGAAACTGTTTACACAAAACAGAATTAACTCTGCAAGAATTTTTAAAAAGATACATTGTTTGAAGTCTCCCATAGATGAGATTGCCCCTCGTCCGTTGTCCATATACAGTATACACGTCAGTGTGCTTACCAGATTTTAAGGCATTTAGCATAATGGATTAGCAAAAGTTTCAAGTATGATTCAGACACTCAGTGCATGGCTTAAAGTAGGATAAACACTGCCAGTGACGTGGTTGTACAAGGCTGTTGTTCAATGTTGTCATTGTTTTGGGAAAACAATCACAATATAACGTGTTGGCAGTTTGTGAAACCCTCTTCAAATTCTTTCCAGAACGTTCTAAGCTGCTTTCCTTCCCCAGGGAGTGAACTGGGAAATGTTGCATTTGCTTGGAACCGTGACAGACTGGTTTAATCCTACAGGATATGCTGTGCAGGTATTCAGAAGCTATGAAATGAACTCTGGGCCACTCCAGACGAGAGGATTTAAATGAATTAATTACCTTTCCTCCCACTTGTCTGCCAGGGAATGGAATGAAAGACCATAAAAGTTGGTTGAGGGAGTAATTACTGATGTTCGCAGGCCTTCCCATGTTAGGAACTGATAATGAGGCCATTACAGTGGAACTTAATCCAGCTGTCTAGTGAAGGTTGTGTCGGTGGAGCCTCAGGATCGGATCTCCATGTCACTAGGGTATGTCGCTTCTACCTACAAGGTGGCACAAAGACTTATTTGTTATGACTGTTTGGAGGTGGCATGTCACAATGAGCTCAATCAGTCACAATAGATGAGGGAAATTTGGTCTTGGTGGATTTCTGTTTTATTGAAACCCCTTCCTTGCCCTGAAAGACTCCAAGGAGGATCTTTGAAAGAAGAAGGCAAATCGCATCAGAGAGCATATGCCCTACAGCCTCCACAGAGATGCTTGTAAAGGGAGAGAGACAAACCAGTCATACACTTGCTGTCATTATTCATCGCGCTGAATAAATTCTGTGGTGTTTGAATTTGTGAAGAAGCAATCATGTTATCGCATCATGATGATGACTAAAAATCATATTCTACAATGGCAAAAAATGCAGTTCCTTGCGAGATATTCAAACATGCAGAGAAAAACCCTTTTATATGAAATGAGGTCTAGATTTATGTTTCTTGGGATGAGCTCAAACTGAATATTAAATTACCCAAATGCATGTTCAGTGCAAGGTGCATGGCCAAAAAAGAAATCAGATGAATTTCGTTGCAATTAAGACGAACATGCACTTAGAAGTGTTGCTTTCAAACCTCTCGTGAGCCGTCGTAATGTAACTCTTTGCCTTAATTTCATTTGCCATATTTTCATACAAAGCCTGGATGATGAACTGACTTCTGGATTATTATATGATACTCTATGGTATAAACAGGATTTAAAGTTAAAAATAATAAATAAATCTATACATTGCATGTATGCGGTTGTGATGATCACTTCCCTTAAGTCAAAAACACATACAAGTACACTAGGCCGATTGAAGTTTTCTTTTTTTGGGGTCGAATACCAATGATGGGACAATTCAACATATTAATGTTGTCATCATGTTTCATGTAGCGGCAGTGGGTCAGTTTGAAGCATTGGATGCATACATTATTGGTATGAGAGCTGTGATTGATTGATGCTCCATCAAGAGAATATCAAAGCCACATGTTAATCCCGCCTCTTGAGAAATACAAAACTTATAATCAACATGGCTTCATTTACACACTATACTACTTATGTTAGAAAAAAGACCGGAGTCTACACAATAGTTCCCACACACACAAATAACTCAGGCAATTGCAATCAAGCTTAAGGATGTCTTGTAATAATTATTACAAGCCTCTGTCTCGCAATCAATTATCTAGAGAGCCACCTGTTCGTATCCCTTTGTATTTGCCATAAAGGCCTACCTTTTCGTTCTTTCCCTTTTGTAATGTATGCAAAGCCGGGGCCTGTGGGACTCCAGCTAAGCCTCTCTGTTCCCCCAGAGCCCTAGCTAATGGTCAGGGAAGCTGCAGCAAAGCCAGATAAATGGCCATGACCACTGGCCTTTTGCTAAGTGCAGGTTTCCTTTTCTCTCTCTCTCTCTCTCTCTCTCTCTCTCTCTCTCTCTCTCTCTCTCTCTCTCTCTCTCTCTCTTTCTCTCTCTCTCTCTCTCTCTCTGACTTTGCGACCTCTGTCTATCTAACTTTCTTTTTTCTCTAACATTCTCACACACACACACACACACACACACACACACACACACACACACACACACACACACACACACACACACACACACACACACACACACACACACACACACACACACACACACACACACACAGACCACTGCCACTCACCACAAATGCCCCTTATTTTCCTCCAAGCACTCTCCCCTTAGCCCCTTTTGTGCTATGTCACATACGGTATACTGTATCTTCTATCTATCTAGGGGCATAGCAAAGCTCTCAAGTAACATGCTTTGAGAGTGTGACACACGCATCTCAACGAGTTCACAGTCTCACATGCCACACATGGGATTTCACTCGCTCAATTGTTCCTATTGGCGCACGTGAATTCATCCAACCTATCCACAGATGCAGCCGCTATTTGGTTACAGCGTTTCTGTGCTCAGTTATCTAGCCTTAATTACAACGCAATTCAGCCAATCAGAAAATAGATTTTTCTGTTGTCCGGCAGATTTAGCCTAGAGTTCCATCTAGAGTTCCACCTAAAAGCGCTCGCACCGATAGGCTACGTCAGTGGCTGCGTGTTCAAAGTCAGCTGGAGTTTCCTCATTATAGCAGGCAGGCGAGGAGACGCGGGATCCAGGAGCATCAGGTGATAACTCAATTTAGGTGGTAGCCTAATATAAGTCCTTTAGTTAGGCTACCATTTTTTTCCTTAGAGCAATATCTTTCTGCCCCCAACCATGTAGTTGGCAGAGACGTTGAGAGGGAGAACCAAATGGTTAATAGCGAGCTGGCAACTGTACCACTGCATGTTTTTCAGAAGATCCTTTCCTACCTATAATCTGATATTTCCTGAAGACCTACATAACAGATGCCAGTGCGTTATCTCCCCCCCCCCTCCCCCCCACCCCCCCAAAAGAAAATCTCACTCCATCCACACTTCAAAACTTGAGAGCCCTGGGCATATTGAAATATTGAACTCTTGGGATGAATGACCCAATGACACCCCAGGGAAGAACTGAGAGGCCTGATAATAAAGAAATTAAATTAGATTTAAAGAAAAAAGGACAAAAAAATAGGGAGAGGGTTTAATTTGTTTTAAAAAAAGATGATTGTGTGGCGTTATATATCTGGCAAGGTATCAACAAATCGTGCAGCACATTTCTCCCAAGACTGACAACTGGTAAACCCTACTATAACTTGTCCAGGTTCTGATGCAACCAATACCTCTCCAATGTAATTAGTTTGCAAGCAAAAGAAAACATGTAACTGTATGCGCCAGTAAATTCAGACAACAGTGACAGTGCCCTATACTGTACATCTACGTTGTCTGCAAGAGAGTGGGAAGACTCTGTGCTGTGTGCAACTCCCATGGGCTTGTATCCCCCTCACCTCATTAAACAACACTAACAGTCAGCCTGAAGGGAGAGAGCTGGGCTCTGTGACTTTTCCGACTACCCAGAGGACCACGAAGATCCTGGCTGTGTTGACAGTGGCATTTTCCAGTGATGACAGGGTGCAAGGGTGTGTGTGTGTGTGCGTGTGTGTGCGTGCGTGCGTGCGTGTGTGTGTGCGCGCGTGTGCATATATATGTGTGTGCGTGTGTGTGCGCGTGCGTGTGCGCATATATATGTGTGTGTGTGTGTGCACGCGCGTGCGCATATATATATATATATATATATATATATATATATATATATGTGTGTGTGAGTGTGCGTGCGCGTGTGCATGTATGTGTGTGTGTGTGTGTGCGTGCGTGTGTGCATATATGTGTGTATGTGTGTGTGCGTGTGTGTGTGCATATATATGTGTGTGTGTGTGCGTGTGCATGTGTGTGTGGTGGCAAGAATCCTTTATGGAGCCTTCCCAGTACTTGAGTGGCATTGAGTGCAGTGTAAATTTCATTGCTGTAAATGGTGCATTGCTGAGAGTCTGTCGATATTCTGTTGTCTGCCACACTAAGCCTCTCCTGCTATCATTGCCATTCTGTTGCTGTCACCTTGAGTATTTTCTGAGATAAAATGTGATATCAGCATGGGACTCCTTTACTCTGTCATAGTGTAAGATCTAACATAGAGACAACAAGAGCGACATGGACAGACAATGAGGGAGATTGAAAACGAAGGGAAAAAACATGACGGAGCCATGTAGGCAATGAGAATAGGAACATTTTGATTTGTTCCCAGACGGCTAGGACTTAAATGGCAATTGTAGTTCTGGCTGTGGACGCAATATATTGTGGAAGAGAGAGGGAGTATGTGTGTGTGTGTGTGTGTGTGGTCGGGGGATGCGGGGTGAGGACAAGCAAGTGGGCCCCCTATTAATGATTGTTTCACACCATAATGACCAGACTCATTGTCCTCCTTTTAAACTACTTCTAGGCTTGTCTACCCTGATGTCTTTCCCGAGTCATTGTCTGTGAGTGTGTGTGTGTGTGCGTGCATGCGTGCGTGCGTGCGTGCGTGCGTGTGTGTGTCTGTTAGGCAACAGGTGGAAGGTGTATGAGGTCGGCGTGGTTTCTCAGTGGATGGGATACCTGCTGCACAGCCACTGTTCTTCCTCCACGGTACTCTTATTTCTAAATGTTCAAGCAAAAGCAGCGGTACTTTATGTTTCTCTCCTCTCAGTTCGTGCTGTTCTGTTTAAGCCTGTGACTCGCCTGCAATCCAACGAAGAGAAGTTTGTTGGCTTTGGACTAAGAACAGGCTGTTCTGTAGTTGTAATATTATTGTAAACATTATACAACAATGTCTGACTGCCTTTTTATGTTGCTGCTGGTGTTGGGCAGGTACCATAATAAGGAACAGGTGGTTCTCCAGGATAAAGACATTCTATGAAGGGACATGCATGAGTTTGATTGGTTGTTATCCCTCTGAGTTAGTATCACATTGTAAATACCCCCCCCCACTCCCACCCCCCATGTGTGTTATAAAATGTGTTTCTCCAAGAATGTTACTACATGTTTTTTTTGTTATTCTACAAAAACATTATGAAGTCAATGTAAAATAAGAGTCTTCCAACAAAACAGTAATAATAGCCCTAAATATACATGCGAATTAGTAAAAATACTGAAGGACACACACACACACGCACACACGCACACACGCATGCACGCACGCACGCATATGCACACGAACACCAACGTGCGCACACGCACACACACACACACACACACACACACACACACACACACACACACACACACACACACACACACACACACACACACACACACACACACACACACACACACACACACACACACACACACACACAACATCAAGTGAAGTCTAAAGCATCCACCTTTTGTCAATACACATATCCAGCACCATTGCAAGGTGTTTGGGGGCCCTAGGCATAGAGGGACATAGAGGGCCCCCATAGATTGTGCCAGGTGTTGTGACACTCATAAAGACATTGCTGTCATTCGAATACAAGTATATAACTGGTAATTAGAGTAGAGTAGAGTAACTTTATTGATCCCTGTAGCAAGTAGCTTACATATATACACATAATGCCCACATGGACATTTCAAGACACATGCAATACAGGTAATAGTCAGGGAGCAAGATAATAAAGACTACATAAAAATGAAAAAGGCAAATGTGCAAAAACATATTCTGTGAGTTGTGGTAGACAAATGTGCAAAAACATACTCTGTTAGTTTGGGGGGGGGGGGGGGTGGGAGTAAGGTAACTGCCCAGTTTGCTTGTCTGATTGTGATAGGCCTGCACATACTTACACATGGTTATTATCATTTTCTGCACAGACATGCAGTATAGTCTCCAGTGGGTTGCACTTTTAAATCCCTCTCATGTCATCTTCATATCTCTCTCTGTCCGATTAGTATTTGAATGACGTACCTTGCTAGCACTGGATGATGTCCTGCGAAGGGAGACTTGCTGAGTTGCTGACAGTCTCTCAGAAGGAGCAGCTGATCTGAATACATACTGAGTGAGGGCCTCATTTTTATCTGCAAGATGTGAGCAACAACGATAAGACCACTATATCCAGCTGCTCAGGCACGATAAGCTGCACAAAATCATAATCCTCTACTTTTAATTAAAACTCCTGGGTTTCCACGATGTACATACATTATGCATACGCACATACATACTCAGACGTTGTGGACACTCTAGCAATTGCTATTCCAACACATCCTAGGTAGGTGAAAAAATTGCACTTGCATAATTGGGCGAAAGGTCACAGTTTTCACTGGCTGTAGTCATTTGGGTTACAGTAGTTCACAGCTGGAAAGTGTAATGTGCGGCTCATCAGTCTACCTGACTTCGCTGTAGTTTTCAACAAAAAAAAAGTTTCAATGCAACACTTGTAGCATTTTAAGGTCGACAGAGAAAGATACAAATCCCGGTTCCCACACCTAAAACCAATACAGGAATACATTTTTGTACGTCCCGCTGTGTCTCATTGTGTGCCATATGGGTAGATGATGTGACGTGTAAATTTCGCTGTCAGAGGCTCTTAAAATTAAGGAAATTCATGCTTTCAAAATTGCCAATGTTTTTAATGATTAAACTAGTGTTGTTGTTGTGGAAAAGTAATGTGTAATAAATCCAGAGCTTAAATAAGTATACTTAATTTTGAGTCAAATGTCACATTTGTCCTATGGTGTGACTGTCACAAGCCTGGTTCTCCATATTAAAACATTTTTAAATAAATAATCAAAACTCAGTCATTTGTCTAAACAACCCTGCCATGTTTTTCAAGGTGTATTTCAGCAAGAGGCCATGCTTATTTTTTCCCATGTTTTTCTGAGACCGTATGGACTTATGAAACTTTGTCACATAAAACAGTGTCCTGTGGTGTGACATCATATTTTTATTTCTGTGGATAATTATCTATTGTTGAACCTCCTGCGGTACATAAATTGTGACTTTAGACCCTTAAGAAGCCAATGGCAAGGGTGGATTTTATTTTTTTCTCTCAGAGTTCTTCAATCAATCAATTACGTTTTGCTACCACAAGATGTATTAGTTTTGTAGTCCTTTGGTGTGACAGCCATAAAATACATTTTGACAATAGTGTATATTTTTCATATTTTTTTCTTATGTAGATGTATGCAAATGTATCTTACTAAAGGTAAAATTGTATTTCAGTCGGCAACGACACGGCTGTAAATTAAATCAAAAGCTCGAAAGTCCTATGGTGTGATGGTAAAAGTCCTATGGTGTGTGGAGTATCACACCAAAGGACAAACAGGTCACACCAAAGGACTAAATATCTGAGAAATAGCTTTTAAAACAACTGGTTGTACATTTATTTTGTTCATTTTGTTGTTTTACTCGATAAATATTGTGTATTTAAATTACTTATTCCTTTATTGGCCATTGGAATTTATACTTTGATGCATTGTTGATGAATATTTGCTGTTGATTTAAGATACTGTCAAAGGATATAAAATGCCATTAATGGTGCTTTGAAACCATAAAATAGAACATTAACAGTGATGGAAAGATGAGTGAGAGAGTATAGAGAAGTATAGATGAATAAAGTTTGTTGTGGAGAGTTCAATATAGCATAAATGTGCTGTCCAGCTTGAGATACCAAACTGGCACTGGCCACTACACTCTACAGGTTCAATGGTGTGACATTCATAGCATACCTACAACGAGGGTGAGGTGTGATGGTCATGCCAAGGTCACACTTCAGTATGAGTCTTATGAGCTCTGCAGGTTAAATTTAATGACCGCATGGCTGTCAATGTAACAATGTTCATAAAACTCCCATCAAGCCATTTCTACATTACTTAATATATTTATTTCTTAACATCACACCAAAGGACATATTTTCAGCAAATTGCTTTATCAACGTAAATAAATAATCAATTAGGCCTAATAGACCAACATTTTGCCCACTTGGATTTTTTGAAAGATTAATTGCTGCACTACATAGACATATACTTTTTTCCCCACATAAACAATGTTTTGTGAAAAAAAATTGTTTTTTGCTGCCTATCAGTCATCTACCCACATGCCTTTCCACAAGATTTCAATTCAGATCACAATCACTGCACCTGTTTGAATGAAGGAAGGAATGGATTTTCTCAGAGTCACAGGAGGGCACGAACCTTGCTGGCATCATAGATAACAAATTGAAAACATTAAAAGACAGTCTCTAAATGTGAATCACAGCACAGGCATGCATATGCAGAAATATGGTCTCACCAATAAATGCCTTCTCGCTCTACTTTTAGTTAAATTATTCTATTAACATATTCCAAACAAGATTTCCCTTTCTGACAGCAAGTCTTTCCTTCCCTCTGCCTCCCTCCTACCCTACCATCTTCCTTTTCCCGCTGTAATTCAACATGAATCCTGTGTTCACTCGTCTGCTCTTTCTCTGTGCAAGACTTGCATGTCATGTTTCTCATGAATGCCTCAGAAGTTGCCGCCGACAGTTCAACTGGCGTTCAGATTCTTCCAAATTAAACTCCATTCTCATGCCAAACTGCTGGGTTGTTGAAGCTGTTGCCAACTTCAGACTGCCATTGTGGCCTTTCAGTGGTTTAATGATCTTCCATTACATGCCACCCAGCCACCCACCCACTCACTAACCAAACCACAACACGCCATAGCATATACTCCGGGTGAAAGGAGCACAGAGTCAGACTGTGCTGTGCTGATGCCAGGCAGGTGCTGGTAAGGGACAAACAAAGCAAGCTGTCCTATTTGGCAACCTGAGTGAGTGTGCATTTGTGTGCGAGTGTGCGTGTGCGTGTGAGAGACAGCACTTGTCTTTGCTTTCAATGATATGAGTAAAGGATGTGATATTTAGCCATAAGCAGATAAAAAGAGAGAAAAGTCCGCTACAACCAGTATTTTTTGTTCCCACTTATTTTTTTTTATTTCAGACCTGGTCTGAAGAAAGGTTTCTACACGAAACGTCACAGAAAAATAAAAAATGTTTGGGAGCAAAAAAATCCTGGTTGTAGCGGAGTTTTCTATTTTTTTATGGCTATTTATTGGTCCTGCTCCCAGGTCAGACGTTTGGATGTGCGAACTTTAAACTATTTAACTTTTAGCCATGAGCAGAGACAACAGATAAAGAGGGAAAATTCCAATAATTTCAAAAATGATTTCAACAGTGAAAGACTAAATCAGAATGATAGTGACTATGTGATAAAAAAAGAGAAATGATAAGAGGGCCAAGGTTGTCTGTGATTAAGGAGTGCTTGTTTTCTTCTTTTTTTTCTTACTTCTTTCCGACACTAACGGGACAAGGTCTGGTCTAAGCAGAGAAGATACAGGGAGGGAGAGGGAGAGGGGCGAGGCTGTGACATCTACCCAAACCCACGCAACCACAAAAACAGTACTTTGAATGAAATATGGTCCTCTCTCACCTTTTGTGTGAAAGACAGTAATGACACTAATGGCATAGTGCTGTGTGTTGCAGAATTGCAAACTAAGAGTAATACATGGACATAGTTTCTTGCCATGTTGACCTATTCAAAGACGACTGGACACACAAAAAATAAAAGTCTCTCTCTCTCTCTCTCTCTCTCTCTCTCTCTCTCTCTCTCTCTCTCTCTCTCTCTCTCTCTACTGTGTTTGTATTTTTGCCTATACCTATGAGTCTGTTTGTTGAACTAAGGGGAATAAAGTAAAACAAGAAATAAAAGCTCTAATTTAAAGCCACTCATTACTTTCCGGAGCTGCGGTTGAACCGGAGCCGCAGACAACGTACTCATCAAACAGTTTGTGCGCCCTCTCTCTGGGCCGCATAATTATTGTGTACACTGAGAGGCTCTCACATGTATTCTAAAAGGGAATTGTAAAACAGGCAGCAGGCACACTGGGATTTGCACTTCAAATGTAATTTTCAAGAAAATTCTTATCATGAATTCAGTCTGTTGTGGGAAGGACTCCTCTTTATAAGGCTCTACTGGATGTTGAGAAAAGAACAGAGCAGATCTCAGTTCTTTTCTTCATCTGAAAGGTTATGTGTACATATATTACGCACTAGCATTTATTTCCCCTTATCAGTGTGCTTTGTACACAGTGGTGGTCTTTAGATAAATACATACTTCACTTCTGAATCAGCATCTGTATGTATCTGCTGCACGTCTTCACTGCCCATGAGGGCAAATTAGTGCAGTGTGGAGTTTGAAGTCATGGTTTGGTTCTCTATCTCTCGTTCGTCCAACTTATTTCAACTCGCTGGCCGCAGTTTACTTTCCTTCACTTCAGTGGCATGACAAATAAGAAGCTTGCACGGCCATATCATATACAGTAGATAATGCATTTGAATAAGAAAATGTACGTGTTGGAGTTAATTTGTCTAAGAAATGGTATCTCTCTCTCTCTCTCTCTCTCTCTCTCTCTCTCTCTCTCTCTCTCTCTCTCAGGCTTAACGACAATGTCCTTAACGACATCTTCCTTCTCACAAACCTCCATAGTCAGAAATATTTATAATCATAACATTTTTTTTTTTAAAATGTTACCAGTATCAAGGGTGACTTCCCTTCAATGAAAAGCATGTCTCAAGTTATTCAACGGACCACAGCCTTGGCATTTTCTTTGAAAGAAAAAAAAACGGGTTCTTTGTTTGATTAAGACAGTTCATCAAATTGTGGAGAAAAGCACAGACAGATTGAATTGGGTCACCCATCAATGGTCATGTCATCATCCCGTGGTGCTGATGCTGTGCCCAATTAAAGAGGCTGGGTAGGGTAAATCAGCCATGCTAACTCAATTTCTATAGAAGCAAACCCCCGCCATTGATTAGCAAATGGCTGCCTGAAAAATGTAATTGCCTCTCTTACACTGCCCATTGATCGAACATACAGTAGAGTCCTACGTATACGTATGTGAAAAAAAAATCATGCTGTTTAGCTCGCTAGACCAGTCTTTTCTGTTCTGAACATGACACTCTGTGAAAGTGACTGTGCTTTTGTCTTTCAAAAGAGAGCGATTGGTAGTTATAGATTGATGGATAGCTAGCCTCATGCCAGTGAGTTGTTTCACTGACTTCATTGACGACATGCTCGTGAAAAGCAATCAAATCCCCACTTGTCTAGCCGACGGCTTTCCTCCAGTATTTCTGAAAAGGCAAAAAAGGGAGGTCTCTCCACAAAGTTTTCTTCATTACTCAAATCTGAAATGACTTGTAAAAAGTCATTAGCAAAGAAAATGAAAAAGTGTGAGTCGGCCTCATCCTCTTCCACCTCAATGACCTGCCCTACATTTTTAATGCCAAGAGGACACATGCATCACTGACAGTCTGGAAACATATTAGCAATAATAATGACCGTAATGTGAATCCTTATGAGGTGTGTGTGTGTGTGTGTGCGTGTGTGTGTGTGTGTGTGTGTGTGTGTGTGTTTCTTACCAAGGCATCTCTGGAAGGAAATGCACTCAACAAACTTAGGAAATACACACAGCTAACAGACACTTCATGAATACGTGGTCTATCCTCTGCCTAAATAAGACTTGTATCCCTCATTTTCTTTCTTGTTTCTTGTATAGTATAAAACCTGTAGAACCTGACTGACCTCCTCCATCACCACTCTCACCTGTCATCTATGCTCTGCAGACACCAACCTCCTCACTCTCATCACCACGACCAAGTACTGGACCCTCGGAGACAGAGCCTTCGCCATCGCTGCCCCCACTCTCTGGAAGTCCGAAACACTAATTTCCTTCAAGCGCCATCTCAAGACCCACCTGTTCAAGACTGCATATGTCACCTGACATATCACCTTACTCCAGATCCTTTTCCTTTTTTTCTGGTGTGTGCATCTGTGTATACGTATTTGGATCTCAGTTAAAGCGTTTTTGAGTACCATGAGAAGCGCTCTACAAAGTGAATGTGTGTGTGTGTGTGTGTGTGTGTGTGTGTGTGTGTGTGTGTGTGTGTGTGTGTGTGGTGCGTGTGTGTGTGTGTGTGTGGTGCGTGTGTGTGTTGTGTGTGTGTGTGTGTGTGTGTGTGTCTGTGTCTGTGTGTGTGTGTGTGTGTGTGTGTGTGTGTGTCTGTGTGTGTGTGTGTGTGTGTGTGTGTGTGTGTCTGTGTGTGTGTGTGTGTGTGTGAGAGAGAGAGAGAGAGAGAGAGAGATAGAGAGAGAGAAAAAGAAGAAATTCACAGTCCCTCTCTAGCACACTTGTAGGGATTTCACATTGAGTGGGTTTCTGTGAAAGTTTCTATATTTGAGGTAGAGAGTTCTGCCAAGCACGTTTCTGACTTGAAGTTTGTCATATTTACTGTTAGTTTGGCTCAGAGCTAAAAGTTGTTCAAGCAAACAAAATTACTTTTTTGCCACTGACAGGAAAACATACTGTATATCTACAGCCTTTTTCTGAGTTCATATTTTAGTCAGTCGGTTGAAAAGTCCCAATTTCACTTCATTCACCATAAACCGTCTTTCCAGGTACTTGCGTTTCACCTTTCCAAAGACAGAAGCAGCAGTGTGAGACAGACTCAACCAACATAAAACCAGTTTAACCTCTTACCGCAGAGCCCATTATGTCCTATTTTGGAGAGGTTTTTGAGACCATGACTTTAGGATGCTACAGCTTTTGAATAACATTATCCACATTGAACTTTGAGGGTTTATTTTGAAGCAGATACTTGGGAGAAGACATCCAGCCAACTCCAGCTTTTTATGAACATCACTAAATCTACATTTCAGATCATTATATATAAAAAAAACATCCGAAAATATGAAAATCGCCTAATTTTTGTTTAGTTTTCAGTGTGTACCTGGATGGTTATTTGAGATGCAGAGTAAAATAGTACATTTCCTCAATGCACATGTTGTCAGCAAGTAAAATCCAGAATTTGAAGTAGATCTGTAAAGTTACAGAGGAGTTACATAGCAAATACCACAGGTACTAATGGGCGTCTCCAAAAATATATATAAGTTATCCATATGTCCTATTTTGGAGAGGTTTTCAGACCATGACTTTAGGATGCAATAGCTTTTGTTTTACATGGTCCACATTGACCATTGAGGGTTTATTTTGAAGCAGACACTTGGGAGAACACATCCAGCCAACTCCAGCTTTTTATTAACTTCATTAAACCTACCTTTCAGATCATTACATACTACAAAAACATCCGAAAATGTGAAAATCGCCTGTTTTTTTGTTTGTTTTCAGTGTGTACATTGATGGTTATTTGGTATGCACAGTGAAATACTACATTTCCTCTATGTCCATGTTGTGAGCAAGTGGGATCCAGAATTTGAAGTAGATATGTGAAATTACAGAGGACTTACATAGCCATTTCCACAGGTACTAATAGGCGTCTCCAAAAAACATATAAGCTATCCATATGTCCTATTTTGGAGAGGTGTTTAGACCATGAGTTTAGGATGTAATAGCTTTTGTTTTACATGCTCCACATTGACAATTGAGAGTTTAAATTGAAGCAGACACATGGGGCAAGACATCCAACCAACTCCAGCTTTTTATTAACTTCATTAAATCTACATTTCAGATCATTATATACAACAAAAATGTGAAAATCACCTTTTTTTTAGATTTCAGATTACAGTAAAACACCACAGTTCCTCATTGCACATGTTTTCAGCATGTAAAATCCAACACTTGAAGGGCTTTCACTTTCACTTTCAGATTATTAAAATGACATAGATGGTACATAACAATGTCCACAGTACTAATAGGCATCAAAGCACAACAATATTACAATTGGGTTTTTGTACCATTATTTCAAATAAACCAATAGTAGGACCTATCATCCCTCATAAACCTGCTTCAGTCTTTGAGGAGGAGTATAAACATATTATAAAACAGTCCATACCAGAGCCCCGTTAGCCAGAACGATTGCAAAATTGAAACAAGCAATGTGCTGTTACCACCTCCTACGACGTATAGCCATTCGAGCTGTCAGCCAAGACAAACAGCTTGAACCCCCACTTTGTTGGCTTGTCCTTGCTGTACATCTTCATCCCGATCCGGGACTTGGTGCCTACCATCCTCTCATCCACTGAGAGGTTCTGGAGCGGGTGGAAGTAAGCCCTGCACGCCGTCAGGAGGTCATCATGCAGCGGCCTGAGGCGGCAGAGGCCATCGTGCCCAGGCTGGCCCTTCAGCTGATCATTTGCTGCATCAACAGCCGGGTCACTCATGTGAAGGGTTGAGAAGATTACCTCGTATCTGTACCCTGGCATGACGGATGCAGGGAAGGGAAAACTGTGAAGGCGGTCCTTCCTCCATCCGTCCCGCATCTCTGGCAACTTCATCAATCCCTTGTAGATGACCAATCCGATGAAGCGGTACATCTCCTCCGGCTCTATGTCGACCCACTTCCTCTTTCGTCCTTGTGCAGCCCTTTTTGCAGCATGGAGATTGGTATGCCTGCACAGGGTCCTAACCACGTCCTTGCTGAAAAACAATAAGAACAGGTCAAGCGGCCGGTAGTCTACCTGAGGGTCCAGCTGTGGTCCTGGAGGGCGCCTGGGTCGAAATGGCAACGGTGGAGGCTCCACGTCTTCACTCGTTGCATCACGCCAGAAGTCGGAGTCCTGCGGCGGTGGACCCAGGGATGCACGCTTCGCAGGACGGCTTGGCGTTGAGGCAGGGGCTTGTGAGGTGCGTTTACCACTCGTAGCACCGGCTTTTGAGGGGCGCTTACCACGACTAACTGGAGGAGGGCATGGAGTTGGAGCAGGGTGGAGATCACGGCGCCTGCCACTCATGCGCACACTGCTGGCAGCTGGAGGAGTTGGAGAGGCAGCTGGAGGAGTTGGAGAGGCAGCTGGAGGAGTTGGAGAGGCAGCTGGGTGTGGGGCAGTTGAAGTCCCTTCCAAAGGGTCATCAGATGTGTTCCCATCATCCGAGTCAGATGTCTCCTCACTGTATGAACAAGAGGATACACAACATTAATTATACTTTTATTTAGATGTAACAGTTTTTTTTAAATTACATTTTCATTTACATTACATTTTCAAAAAAAATACATTTCATTTACCACTACATTACAGTTTATCCTGCAGTTAAACAAAGAACCACTGAAGAATAAATCATGACAAAATGTTGATAGTGCCATAACATACTGCAGTAAAGCAGGCTGCAGAACATAGGAATGCACTGACAATGAATGTGACAGTTCATGCTTTTTTTTTTTTTTTTTTTGCCTCACTGCTAATTGCATGTCAGCTGAATAAGTTGCCATTATCCATTTAGCTTGGCTACACCAACAAAATGCAAGTTATAGTATATTTATCATTACATTACAGTTAATCATATAGTTGCAGACATAAGCACTTTAGAATAAACTTACAAAGTAATGATAAACAGCATTGCCATTCAATACTGTAAATGGTAAAAGACATGGGAAACACTGACAGTGAACGCATTTTTCTTTCTGACTGCATGATTTGTGTATGTATTCATGTATGGAATCAATTAAATGTAATAAAATGTATTCTCACTATACTGCTGTCTAATATTCCTGTCAGTGTTTATATCTGGTGCGTTCGCAGCGTCTGTACTGCTGGCACAATTACCACATGGGGACAATAAAGTTCTAAACTTTCATTCAGCAGCAGAATTATCACTTTCATTATGCAGTAACACAATTATGCCTTTCACGATACAGTGACAAAATGATCACTTACAAATCGAGGACGACATCTATGCCGTCCTGAAACGCCTGAAGCGCTGAGTCGGTGCTGTCAGCTTCGGACACCGCATCATCCTCTGTCTCATTCCCGCCGTCATCAAAAAGTTGAGCGTGGATTTCGGCCAAAGTATAGCGCTTCCTACCGCGTCCATCCATGATGTCTTCACAACACTCGACTCACAGAAAGCACAGACGACTCACACTCACAGGCAACACACACTTTTAGGGAGTACAAACCCGAAATTGCTGACGAGAAATGCTGCTCTACGATGCGTAAAGCAAGCAGAGTAGGCGGCAACTCCAATGTTGTTGTGACAACCAAAACCATGCGGCAGATACGCATGCCGTCAAAAACGTGAGGGATTCACCAATCGGGATGAATGACCAACCTACATTGTCAGAAGAAAGCATACTATTGGCTGGATTAGATGTCACTCAAGTTTGGGTGAGCGTTTGTGACCTCTCAGCTTATCTTGTCAACTACCAAAATAAAGGTTCACTACGAGACGCGTACAAGAATGCTGTGCTTAGGTGAAACAGACGTCTGCCTCTCCGTACACGTTGCTCCACGCCAAAAAATAGCTCTGGAATATTACAGGGGACATCGTCAGCTTTTGATTCATGTGTAACAATAGATGACAACTTGAAGAAATGTGGTGAAAACCTGTCAGAGAAGATGATGCAGCAAAGTGGATGTACACAAGGCACCATTCTTAGCGTCACATCGATCAAGCAAATAAACATCGTTTTGGACTATGGAAGCATACTGGATGGCTTATTGGCACAGTTTGAAGGTTGGTGACTTTATTTGTACCGTTTGTGTGTGGTAAAAATACATTTAAATGTGTCAACAGAGATCGTTTTTAACACTTAGCAACTTCCTATTCAAATGACTGGGAAATGCTAAGCTAGGTTCTTGCTAACAACTAAAGCCTGTTCTTGCTAACAACTGCATCAAAGTTGCCCAAATTTGATGGGCACCGAGTTGAAACTATACTAATAACGGGTAGTTGGTCAGTTTGGCTGGAAATTGGTCATAATAGAATATAACAACATGCGTCCTGTTGCAACTTGGTTTTTTTAAAACTGGGACCGTCGACGGGCCCGGAAGTGGGCGTGGCAGGTTAAGAGGTTAACATAGGCTAATATTTATGAAAGCATTATATTAAAAAATATAATTGGCAAAGGACACAACTAATTAGCTCCAGTTTCTTGCAGATAAGCCACACATCCACTGACCTGTATGACAGGATGGGGCGATTCAACTTTTACTCAAGTTTGTGCATGTATACATAGAGAGATAACTATGGGCCTTTCCCATTACTATTCTCCACCCCTACCCCTTTGCCTTCCTCTTGCCCCTCGTGCTTTCAAACAAAGCCGCAAGGTGTAGGGCTTGAAACGCAACCCCTATGGATTGGGATGCCCCTTCGACAATCACGGAATGACACTCACAGCTGTCACTAATTCCATACATTAGGTTGACGGTTAGCGATTGTTTTCATGTGCGTTTCACGGAGAAAAGGGCCATACAACATTAGGACAATGTTAAACTTAGTGCAATGGAATAATTATTACCACTTTAAAGGGGTCCTATTATGCTTTTTCATGTCCACTACCCATTTATTGGGTTACACAGCATCTGTTGTATGTAAAAGCTTGGTGAAAGCTGCATTTCACAAATTGGCCTCTTGGGGGAGAATTTCTCTGCCGCAGGAACGCTATTTCTCAACTGTCAGAGAACGCGTGGTTGGGTTTTCAACATTCTATAGCTTTTGTTTCCTGTACGGGTCTACGTCATGCTGTACCTAACATTGCTGCTTATGGGATGGAGTGTTGACGATGTCACAGACCATTTATTAATTGCAGAGACAGTAGACCTAATGCGCATTTGTTCATCGCAGCCACATAGCCTAGGCCTATCTGAATTTGACAGTATTGTGATGAGATGTATCCTATTTGTGAATACACCACTCAGTGTACAAAAATAGAGTACAAGAATAGTGTAGCCTACAAGGATAGTGTAGGATTTCGCCATCCACAAGTTTATTCCATTACACATGGTTTTTTTTTTTTTTCAATTCATAAATCGGCTCCGTCAAATAGGCTACAGCATCGGTCTAGACTGGAGGCTACACTCACCTGTGGCCCAAGTTATATATTTTTGTTTCATTGTGATATTAAAGCTGCATTTTACATTGATAAAATACCGGTTGGTAGGCCTATGGCTAACGGGTCAGAAACAGTTGAATGAGGAAAGTCGAAAACAGGCAGAACGCGTTAACCGTCAATTGCGGCGAAAATACTGAAACTTGTGTGCTGTTGTGGGTGCCGCGGCTTGCCGCCAATTTTTAAATGAATTCGCAATGCATTTAGGGACACCTGTCATAGCCCTCCGTGGCGGAGTCTGGGGTTGGAAAATCTCAGCGCGGAGGGGTGGAAAGCCCTTTTCCCTACCCCTACCCATCTGTCTGAACGTGAATCGGGATGCCACTACCCCTACACGTGGACGCGCAAAACGGAGGCAAAGGGGTTCGCGTAGGGCTAAGGGGTGTAATGGGATTCACCCTATGTCTATGATGTATATTCATGTGCATGCACCTTACAGCGCATCTATGGCACCAACTTTTAAAAAAAATAAAAAAAATTGTATTAACCTCACAATTCCATTTAATTGAACCATCACTCTGACAGAGTGTGAATTTGCTTGGTGGACTCAAGAAAGTGAACCACCCTTTTATCCAAAGAGTTTGTTTCATGGCAACAAATTGGATCATTGGTTTCTTTCAATGAGACAAACGAGTCTCTGTGCACTCCAATGTAGAGACAATTTATCATTCAAGGTTTTGAGTACTTTTGGATGAGAATAATCAAGTTTTTCTGGCAGACCATCTCTTAGGAGTAAGGTTTTGGAGGATTTGGGTTTGGGTTTCAGTTATTGTTCGGAAGCCCAGTGAATATTTGTCTATGTTTCAGAAGACCGTTTATTACCATTATTTAGAACAATTCTCAGCTAGCTGTATTCCAGCAAAATATGTGAGTAATGAAAAACCTTTTTTTAAAAGGATTGAACCATTGTACAGATAAGTTAAGCCTTAATATATCCCAGAGGTCAAAGAAGATCACAGGCTTTTAGAACTATGGGTTTATAATTTTCGAC
>NC_085865.1:27984058-28049058 GCF_034702125.1 Engraulis encrasicolus | reverse complement strand
GGATGGATAAATGAAATAGAAATACCAAGTTTTCATGTCAGAAGCAGTTTTATTTGGCACAGGTCTTGTGTGATCGGCTAACTAGATGAAAGTCAGAACAACATAGGCTACCACATAATATAAAAGAGACATACAGTATGTCTCTGGCTTCAAGTCATATAAATGAATACCTAAGGTGCAGGAATGAATGCCCTTCACATGTTGTTGGCATTTAAATATTCCACCACTGTGTCAAACAACCTCTATTTGTCCAATAGAAAATAGCACAGACAGTGAACCGCATCATATGCTTACATACTGTACAGTGTGGTTAACTCTGCGGGTTCATAGGACTTTGTCTTAGAAATGCCCTTTGGTGAACACAACTGAGATCAGTACTGTGACCACAATGCAGGATGGGTGAAGGAGTAATTTAATATAAGGGAATAAATCAAATGGAAAAAGGACATGGAATCACAGGACAAGTGAAATTGCAGAGCTAAGCCCCCTGTCCTGGTGTGGACAACATGGCCGGACATGATGAGGGTGGCATTATCGCTGCGTGTGTCTGTCTACATATGAGAAGAATTGGAAGGACAGACTCACAACATTGACACCCCCAAATGAGAGGAAATAATACCATCATTTTGATGTGCTCACGTAGGTATACAAACTTGCTAGACCAATTCAAAGATCAACCGCCGTAGCCTTCAGATGCACAGTTAGGGCAATAAAATTGGCACACTTTTCATTGTTTTGATTCTATACGCCACCCAAATTTTCAAATGAAACAAAGAAGATGTACTATAACTGCAGACTTTCAACTTTAATATGAAGGCACTTACGTACATCCATAGCAGGTAATTACAACAGTTTCTTGTACATGTGCCTCCCAATTTTTAACGGACACAAAGTAATTGGGAAAACTATAATTTATACATTAAACTTTCAGTTTTTAATACTGGGTTGTAAATCCTTCCAAGTCATTAACAGACTGAAACCTGCAATGCATAGACACCATTATGTAGGCATTGGGTTCTATCCATGGTGATTCTGTGTCGGGTCCTCTGCTGAAACTGTTGCAGTTCTTGCTTGGGTGGCTTTTGCATGAAGTTCATTGTCCATCTGCACTGTGAAGCATTTCCCAGTGATTTCTAGGGCATTTGGTTTAATATGACCTTGTAATATACACCAAACACATCAGAATTCATCCTGCAGCTTTTGTCAGTAATGATTGGAACCAACTCTATTGATAGCAATACATGCCAACACGATGACACTTCCACCATGATTCACTGATTAAATGGCATGCTTTGAATCATGATTTCCTTCCCTTCTCTTTGCTCTTTTATTCCCATAACTCTCATACAAGTTGATTTTTGTCTCATCTGGTATTGCAATTTTCGATGCTCAAAAACTGTTAAGATCATTTTGTGAACCATCTATGGCGAGGTTTTCTTGATTGTTCTTGATCTTGTTCAATCTTGATTGTTGACTTGGACAAACATCCACCTCCCTCCTTGACACTGTTCTAAATCTGGCCAACTGTTGGTTATATGGATTTTCCTTCACCAAACACAGAATGCATCTGTCATCCGCAACATTTGTTTTGCCCACAATATTTGTTTTCTATGCTTGCCGGGTGTTTTAGTGTTGGTCTGGTAATGATAATTTTAACCAATGTTCAATTACACTATGCTAAAGTTATGAATTGAAAAGTAGGGTTTGTTACAGTAAACAGAACAATTTGTATACAAGTCATGTGCAGTAAGGGAGTTTGCACTGTCTCCATGGCTGAAAGCCATTATCATATTGTCTGAAACCGATGTAGAATGGACCTGTGCCAGCAGTGGACAACAGAATGGGGAGGAGGCTTGTCCATGACAACATCTCAGCTCAGTGAAGACTGATGCCGCTCTGGCAAAGGCAAGTAGACAGAGGCAGAAGTGGAATCCCCAGAGCTAATACCCACATCTGCATAATTCATAATCTTAGACATTATGCAATTTAAGTGTCGGTCAGTGGGGTTGTGTGTGGTGGAAATCTCCCCCTAATCTCATCAGACTGTCCGATGAAAGTCAAATTTGTGTGTGTGTGTCTGATTTAGCCGCAGGCATGGTACGCATTAAATGTCCTTTCCTATTGCATCCAACATCCTTGTAGAATTACGCTGTCTGACTATTACTACGATATTTACTCTGTGTAGTCATGTTGTGTGTGTGTCTGTATGCATGCGTGTGTGTGTGTGTGTCTGTGTGTTTGTGTGTGTGCATGCGTGTTCACTCCACTGACATGTGTTCCCTGCATCAAGCACCTACTACACTAGACCAATCATTTTGCAGAAGCATTTCACTAAACATGAGGTCTTCAATCATTATGACCCTCACTATTGTATTGCACAGTCATATTCAGGTTTCCCCCCCTTTTTTCACCGAGTTTGCATCAATGATTCTGAGCCCCAAAAAGACCAGAGGCCAGGAAACGTTTTGGAGATGTCACTCAAAATGGATGGTGTGGAATGTTGTGAAAAAAAAAAATTGGTGCACAGGTCTGCGATTTCGGAACGAAAAAGGTGGAAATCCAAAAAATACCCTGCAATCATTAGCTGTAGTTAAAGTAAGAAGACCAAAATATATTTGTAATTTCGACATGACACTCTGCCCATTTTTTCATGAAACTCTATGTGAAAGTATATGTGAATATTCAGGTGTTGAATTGCCAATTTCGGGAAATAATCTTTGGCCTCGTCAGACCTACAAGCTCCATTCTGAAACAAAATACTTTTTCAAGGCACTTACAGCATAGCTCAAGATGAAATGCCTGAATAAAATCAACTTCTACTAAAAACAACTACTGTTTTGACCTGAACACATACCTGTATGGACAGGCCCTGCAGCACCATGCAACAGTCAGGCTCAAACTGTCATAATGTCACCATCCCTTGGAGAGCAAAACTGTGATAAACTGAGATAGAAAAACTACAGTGACACAGATGCTATTTACATCACTACCCCCCCCACACACACACACACACACACACACTCTCTGTCACGCACGCATGCACACACACACACACAAACACACACACATGCACACACGCGTGCACACACACGCACGGACACACACAGGCATGCACACACACGCGCACACACACACACACACACACACACACACACACACACACACACACACACACACACACACACACACACACACACACACACACACACACACACACACACACACACACACACACACACACATTACCTCTGTTTTTTTAAATGCAGTGTTTTTACCAGCAGTTGTGATGGGTGCCAGTGCGTCTAGTGTGGTGTAGTGGTGTTTGCACTTGCTGCCATGTTGTGACACACACACACACACACACACGCACACACACACACACACACACACACACACACACACACACACACACACACACACACACACACACACACACACACAGCAGCTCTATATTAAAATAAAATCCAGTATTTTTACCAGCAGTGGTAATTCACATAGCTTGTGGTCTTACCGGCAGCAGTCCTATGATTTTGGCACCAATTCCAACAAATCCCAATTTATCTGCATTTTCCTAATATTTAGGCAAGGCAAGGCAAGGCAAGTTTATTTATATAGCGCATTTCATACACAGGTGCAACTCAATGTGCTTCACAAAGTTAACAAATGTAAATGAAAGGAAACAGGGAAGAAAGAAGGAAATAAATTAGAGTAAAAAAACATTTAAAACATTAAGATAAAACATAAGGTAAAAAAATAATAAAATAATAAAAATAAAAAAACCATAAAAATAAAAATAATAATAATTAAAAAATATTTAAATATTTAAAAATATTTATTTAAAAGACTTCAGATCCAGTACAGCAGTTGAAAAATCAGAATGCACTGCTTATTGTCTGGAGATGGAGAGAGGAAGCCAACAGACAGAAAAGTGATTCCAGACTAAAACATTCATATCAATTAAAACTAGTAACAGGAAGTGAGATAGTAAGGAGTGATGTCATATGCGGTAGACTATGGCGCATTCCCCAACAGTGGGAGATTTTTCTGGCCTACTAGCTAAAATGCATTGGAATGGCTGTTGAAATGGAATGTTCAAGTTGCTAGCATCTAAGTACCCTAACTCATCCCAATGAAAATCGTGAAGTCAACACAGCAATGTCAGCGCACGGTGATAGGAATAGTTTAAGTAACACATTACTCAGCAAGTAATATTCTGTGGACAAATAGTTGAATTGGACAGGTCTCGTGAATTTTTCTGTCGTGGGGTTAAATTGGCATTGCGATTCTCAAAGATGATATGTGGCTAAATTAAAGGCGCATGGTGTTGTTTACACCTCTTTGTTTACATACCTCACATCTTTGACAGTGTGTTTGTCCTGCTGGCTGGAACACTTTGATGGGGGCGTTAGATTATTCTGGTTGCATATTGGGAAGTTCCATCCACTCAAAGATATATCTGTATATATCTCTAAATGTCTACATGCATAAGATATGCCGGCATTGCATTGGAACTACATACATGAAAGAGAGCATACTCCCTCTTACTACAATTGATCCAGTTTTTATTATATTTAGAAAAAATGTATATCTGTTCAGGACAGTGTGGGCTATTAGAAATAAATCCTGTCTATTTCCCAGAATATTTGACTTGGGTAACACTCAGGAAGAAAAGTGTGCCACGTTACAAATGAGCTTCTACCATCAGATATGCAATTAACCTATATTGTGGGGAAAGGACTTTTTTTTTCCTCTAGCCGTGCTTTTAAAGGATGGCTAAAATTAGGCGTGAGATATATCTGAATCGGTGGCAGGGCTTTCTTCACTACTCATTCCATTAGGAGGCCTGTTTTTGGAGATTGATTACCTTGAAAGGCTGGCTCTCTCTGCTACACAGATTACACTACCTCAATTCCCTCTCCTCTTTTTTCCTTAATTTAGGACCAAGACATTTTTTTCTCTCGTTCTAATGGCTTTGCGTGAGGAGAGAAGTGCATTTCTCATGCGTTTTTCTTCTTATTTTTCACAGGCACTTTCTGCGAAGTAAATTAATGCACTCTCATGTAAATGTACCGAGAATTGACAGGGAAAAAAAGGCAAATGTACATATCGATGGTTGTGTGTGTGTGTGTTTGTGTGTGTGTGTGTGTGTGTGTGTGTGTGTGTGTGTGTGTGTGTGTGTGTGTGTGTGTCTGTCTGTCTGTCTGTCTGTCTGTCTGTCTGTCTGTCTGTCTGTCTGTCTGTCTGTCTGTCTGTCTGTGTGTGTGTGTGTGTGTGTGTGTGTGTGTGTGTGTGTGTGTGTGTGTGTGTGTGTGTGTGTGTGTGTGTGTGTGTGTGTGTGTGTGTGTGTCCACTTGCATTAATGAATGTGTGTTGTGTGTGTGTAGATGTACTGTATGGTGTATGAGCTTATCACCATCCCCCAGGAACAAAAGAGCACTGTGGAGATCTCATGGCCCTCTCTCTGAAAACATCTCTGCTCTCCAAAATAGAGATGGAATTCAGTTTGCCGGCACATAGTTTTCAACTGATATCCCTAAAGATCAAAGATTTGGGAAAGTAACCCATTTAGTGTATACAAGAGCAGGGGCTGGTAGACTGAGAGAGAGAGAAAGAGAGAGAGAGGGGGGGGGGGTAAACACAAGGACAGAGGAAGCAGAGATATTCTATAGAGATATGCCAACATAATAGGTTTCTATGGGCACCTAGGGCACCAGGTTCCGGTCTGCCTAAAGGGGCGTGTCATAATGCTCCTACAATGAATAGAACAGTCCTTAGGTCTGCCTAGGACTGCCTAAGGGGGGCATAATAGAACCAGGAAACAATGGGCCAATGGAACCTCTCTCTATCTACTCTCTCTGGAGGAAGTATAGCAGAGAGAAGAAGAGAACTAGGATAGAAAGGATAGAGAAGATGCAGAGAGAGAGAACGAGAGCATTACACATTTTAAAACGGCCAGCGGGGCTGTTTGTGAAGTGCATCGTGAATTTTAGACAGACATGTGGCTGTGTGAAGAGTGTGTTTGTTTCTATGTGGTTTTGCGTATAGTAGTGATTCCCAAACTGTGGACCGGGGCCCGCTGGTGGACCTCGAAGGTATTCCAAGTGGCCACTGAAATCATTTTCAAAAAGTTGTTGAATCTTTAGCCTGAGGCCTCTATTTGTTATACCACTTACAGTGTACGTGATTTAGTGCAGAGGTTATTCCATGCATTCAGTAAACAGATAACTGTAATAATGGATTCTTGGGTGTTATTAAAATGCTTTTGAGAAATAAGATAATGACTGTATGCTGTATGGACAGAAGGGCTGGCAAAAGCATCCAGGTGCCTCTTCCCTGTAGCCATGGTTGAATGGACCTGTAGATTTTTGTTCCTAGATTGTCACCACATACGTCTAATGTTCTGGTCTCGGATACTGCAGAGCCATGAGGAGCTGTCCGTCAAGGATATTTGGCTCCCAACCCAAGGACTGAGAGAGGACTACACAGATCTCCGACCTGGTTCTTTCCCAGAGGACAAGAGTAGAGGCGACTGCTCTGCTGGACTTCAGTATGACCTCTTGCTTTAGGATTCCAAAACATTTTGGACAATTCAGTGCTACCAACATTGTGGGAACAGGTTGAAGCGTGCCCCTTCCAATTCCAACATGACTGTGCGCCAGTAGACAAAGCAAGGTTCATTACGCAAGGTCCATGCATGGCAGAGTATGTTTTTGGCGAACATGACTGGCCTGAACCCAATAGAACACCTTTGTAGCAACACCAACGTTGGGATGACTTAGAGCAGAGACTGAGAGCCAGGCCTTCTCAACCAACATCAGTGTGTGACCTCACCAATGAGCTGTTGGAGGAATGGTCAAAAATTCCTATAAACAGTTCTGGGGTGAATTTCTCGAAACCAAAGTTGCTTACTACATTAGCTACTTAGTTGCTTTCAATGCATTTTCCCATTGGCAACTACCAAAGTTGCTAACAGGCTAACAACTTCCCTTTTGAGAAACTCACCCCTGTGTTGTATTGAACCATATGGGTAAGGAATGGGATGGCAGTTAAGTTCATACATGTACAGGTATGTGAGTCAAGACAGGTTTGGGAATACCTTTGGTAATATTGTGTTAGCACACATATCTTGTCTTTTCTTGTGTTTGTTGGCTCACATTTTCTTTGCGATCTACACATTTTCCTCTTGTCTTGTCTGTATGGGCTGACCGCAGTATTTCTCTAGTAACAGTAGGCAATTGTTCCATACCATTTACTGCCTATAACTTGTTTAAGAAAAGGACTGTGCCAGTGAGGTCTAGAGCAAGCATTGGGCGTAATCAGTATAAACTGACAGCTAAAGTGTGAACACACTGATGTCCCCAGAATTTGGGGCTGTGGTCAGCATGATAAAGCACCAAACCAGCCCGAGGTACAATGCCAAAGAGTCCAATAATGTGACACTGACTATTGTTCCCATACTATGTCTCACTTGCGATATAGTGTAGTCTGGCAATAGCACTCTATACTGAACAATTCTATACAATTGTTGGCTATATATGCAAATATATAATGGGGCATTTACCTGATTTATTATTCTGACAGTCCAGTGCCTTACTACCTTAATACCATCAAACCCTCAACCTTCATGAAAATGTGAAGGCTAAAATACCTTGTTAATGTCAATTTTAATGTTATATTAAACAAGAACTTATTCTGTGAATGTTCCAGAATGTTCCAATGTTGCCAATGTAACACGCACAAAAATAAGACTCAGATATATGTACAAAGGGACAGCAGCAGCCTAACACCTCTGCCAGGGATGTCTGCTTCTGTGACAGGATTAAATAATGTGCAGCTGAATGGCAAGGTGATAATCTTCTTCCTTTTCTCTCCTTTTCTGCCAGGAGCACCGTTCTAACTCTGACAGGTCGCTTTAGGGGCTGGAGTCTTTGTCGAACCAGGCCACAAGCAGTTCTCGCCAATTGGCTTTGTTCCGTTTTCCATCCTTTCTGTCTGCCTCTGCAACCATTCTTCTGGTGTCATGAGGGGGCAAGGCATAGCGTTCTTTTGGGCTCTTTGTGTCTTGAAATCAACACACAGCACAGATGGAAATAAGAAATGAAATTCACATACACATACACAACATACTGTTTGCCCGACTGGAGTGCCGTGTCACTGGGCAGCAAATCCTCCACAGCTTCTTTCCCATTCCTGGCCCCGAGGCAGGCCCAGGTCCTCCTGCTTCATTAGTGTACGTATAGCGCGGCTGAGTTCACAACAGCAGAAGATTTAAGGGGAGGTCCAGTCATACAGAACATACAGGCTCTACCACTGCTTCTGCTACTGCTGCTTTTATAAAATATGCAACACAACACCGCTGGCATTTCCACACAGCACACACAACACTTTGATTGTCATCATGACAGTTACAACTGAATTGGGCACTAATTGTCAATGGAACATAGTTTGCACAGTCAGGTATTGTGTGTGTAGATATTGTCACACCTTTCAGATACATTGACGCTGTTCTGTTCTGTATCCTTGACATTGTTCTGTTACACTGACATTATTCTGTTATCTCATTTCATCTCATCTCAGTGTGTGTGTGTGTGTGTGTGTGTGTGTGTGTGTGTGTGTGTGTGTGTGTGTGTGTGTGTGTGTGTGTGTGTGTGTGTGTGTGTGTGTGTGTGTGTGTGTGTGTGTGTGTGTGTGATTTAGAGGACACTGTGTAATAAAAAGGAGCCACCATCAGGGTTATCTGTGTAGTTTGTACTTATCCATGGGCCAATTCTGTGGTTTCCCCTGGGAAGGAAGTGTGGGGAGAAAAGTAGAAGGTGCAGGGGAGAGATGAGCGGATAATAGGCCCACCTAGAGGCTGACAGGCGGGGAGGTGATTAACAAACTCCCCAGAAACATGAGGACCACAGGGGGTACTGACTCCTACGATGAACCCTACACTAACTTGGTTCTTTTACATGTGTGCACATACACTGCAGTACAGTAGAAACCTTCAAACAAACCATTTAATTCACCCTGCCGTAATCTACAATTCAACAATTAGCCATCTGTAACAGCACCCAACTGGATAGTCCTTCCATTCGCAAATACTGTACAGTTCATTCTAACAGGCACAATTGTTAACACACATTTGCTATGTGACTTTTCTCTTTGCATATTATAAAAGCCAACAATATCTGTGTGGTTTGCGCTCACCCTTGTGCCAGCTCTGTGGTTCCCCTGGGTAGGAGGTGTGGAGAGAAAAGCAGGAGGTTCAGGAGAGAGAGAAGCGGCTGAAAGGCCCACCTAGAGCCTGACAGGCGCGGAGGTGATTAACAAACTCCCTAGAGACATGGAGACCACAGAGGGTAGTGAACCCTAACTTATTTCTCTTACACGCACGCACGCACGCACGCATGCACGAACGCACGCCTGCCCACACGCACGCACACACACACACACACACACACACACACACACACACACACACGGGTGGCCATGCCCGTGACATATCTGAAAGTTTATAGAGGATTCTGTCTTCTAGAAGTCATACAAGTAGTGAAAATTCTTGCCTTGCTTGATATTTCCACAATTTGTAAAATGATGGATCATAAATGAAAAAGGATAAAAACAGAAGGCATAAAATATGACATAAAATGATAATATGAAAGTCAGTTACATGAGCTATTACAAGAAATAGGGGGAAAGACCAATGCTAGTAGACAGGAGGAAAAGTGAAAAGAAAAAAAGGTTAGGAAAACAGAGAATATTTAGCATTGATCAAAGGACGATGAAACTGAATAAATCAACAAATGATTTTAAACAAAGCCTACAAAAATGAAAGTCCAGTTGACCAAAACACTAAGGGCATGGTCATACTAAATATGAGATGAAGTGAATTCATTGATTGAATGCACTATCAAGGTTAGTAGAGAAAAAGAGAAACACAACTGGATAACAGAGTTTTTAATCATTCACTAACATCAGTTTAAAGAAAATAAAAGTTTAACCACCAGATAAACTTCAAAATAATCTCAAAAGTTAAAAGATCCATGCACAGCTTCTAGGTGCCGGTAAACGCAGGAATATGCAATACTTCAAAAGGAAAAAGTTTACCGCACACTTGTTTGACTTCATGCTTTTTTATTCAGAGCGAACAATGTGTTTCGCCTGTGCGTCATCAGGTTTGCTGCTCAGAGTGAACCTGATGACGCAAAGGCGAAACGCGTTGTTCTCCTAAGTAGGGTAGACTGAGTACAGTTGGGTACACTTTTATTTTTGTCCCCTTCCACGCAGAAATTAGACTATTCCTAAAAGTCCTAAAAAGAAAGTTGTTTTGGACAGAACATATTTTCAGGATGTGGGCAAATATATAATCAAGGAATTATATCTCTAGGATGTTTAATGTTTATGTAATTAATCAAACAAAAAAGGTGCACTTTTGTCCAAACTGTACCCTAGCTGAAAAACGGTGGGGTACAGTTGAGACATAGCAGAGTACAGTTGAGACACCATTCTAATCAATGGGATGTAATAGCCATGGGAGCTAATAGTATGGCCGATAGCAAAATACTGTACTCAACTGTACCCGTTAGCATCTTTACATTGGTTTTACATAGTGAAATTAGCATTACAGGCTAGCGTCTAAACTGTCCCCTTCTGGCCAGATCACACATTGATAAAGATTTTAAAACTGTTATGATGTCAGGAAATATGTCTGCTTTTAGAGCACATATCATGGCTTGCAATCATGTAACTTATATCAAGAGGATAACTACTGGTCATTAGATATTCAATGTTGAAGGACCCTGGTGAAGTAAATCTGACCTGTCGAAAACAGCATTTTCCCAATATCTTTGGATCTGCGTTCTGTGCTGGTTTCAAATTTCCCATGATCTAAGAGGACATCGATGCGCATGTCCACAGCAAAAATTAGATCAGAGTTACGTTGTTACCCAGAGATATTTGGTTTGTCTCAACTGTACCCTGTACTCAACTGTACTCAGTCTACCCTACACATGTCACTTTAAAAGTGCTTTTTTGGGGAGGTTTTAAAAACCTTACCTCTGGTTTGCCAAACTCAGGTCTTCAAAGTAAATATGGCACACTAACCCATTGAGCCATGTTACTGAAGAGGTGCTCTAAAAAACACAAACACACAGGCTTCAGTTTCAACCCACTGACTGCTTCAACTGTAGCAACATTTTCTTAGTGTCATCTAATGCAGTATAAGATGTAAATATCTGAAGTACTGTGCAAAGTGTAAACATCACCTTCACTTCACGTGGCTTGATAACCCTGTGACTTCACTGCCTTTTAGTGAGACAAAAGGAAACGGTATTTGTCAGACAATACACCACCCGCTTATAAACAGAGAAATAGTGTATGTTTGTAGCTACTGTATGTGTGATGCAAAATCCTATTATTTTTCAATATCTTGCAACCAGAGGCGATTCTAGTGTCAGTGGGGGCTCCACGCAAAATCCCAAAGGAACGAACATCGAGGGCTTGGGGGCCCCAAGCGGCTGCCTGTCTAGCCTGGTGACAAGCTGCGCCTCAGCTTTCAACTACAGTATGTGTGTTCCTATAACCAGAAGTGTTTCTCTTGTGTGGTGCTCTTTTAGAAAGTAAATGATCAAACTTTTACTGTCCCACCGACACACAGCTGTGATCTCAGCTCTCGACCCCTCTTAGGTCTTATTTAAAATGCACACCCTGCACTATGGCACCAAAGTGTCTGCAGAACAGTCTGCCATATCCAAAACAAAATTCACCTTTAGCTCCCCAAAGCTTCTCCAGCTGATTTAAAGCTGTTGGAACACCTGCTGTGGATGGAGTCCCATTGGACACCCTAAAGATACTTTAGACGATACTGTAGGACAAATACATGCACGCACACGCGCACGCACACGCACGCACACACACACACACACACACACACACACACACACACCAACTTCCGCAGTAATCTGCTGATGAGAACAGGTGGCTGCATTCCCCTTGCCCTCTGGATGGCAGCTGGCATGTCGTGCTTTATGTCCCATGGTGCACTACAGCCTCTTATTGCCCTTTTACATGCCCACCACCACTTTCACTCAGATACCACACGCACGCACGCATGCACGCACGCACGCATGCACGTGCACACAAACACACACACACAAACAAGTGTGTCATATTTGGCTTATTGGATTTTAATTTCTCCCGTCTCTACACACGGCCTGAGGGTCTTATAGCGTATTGGGGTTGCATGATATCGCTATCGTCATCTGCCATTTTGTGGTTGACTGAGGTGGTTTGTTGGTTGTCTTTTTGCACAATATTGACTTCTTTGTCACTTTCTATCTTTCTGTGGATGGGTATGACATACACTGTGTGAATCTGTTTATTGACAACTCAACCATTTGACATCCACATCTTAGGTAGCAGAGCAGTCATTACTGAGTATGGTACAGCACGTTATTGCATTTCCCAAGAAAAGGATGCATTTTTTAGACCTGGCATATCTTTCTCCCTTTGCAATCCAGCAAGACACAGTGGTTCCTTAGAGAAGGCAGAACACATAATTGGATGTGGGAGAAAGACAGGACGCAAAGTAGAAGCTGAATGTTTCGTTATTGCTGTACAATTTCCCAAATGAAAACTTTTATTGTGATCATTATCATCTTTGTTTCTTGTTATTTTGCTGAAGACTTATCTAAATGATTTCAAGCTATTTGGGGGAGATTGGGGCTAGCTCTGCTTATTTGTTTGTTGGAACACGTTCCTAAGTAATAACATATAATGTTGCTTTTCAGATTTCACATTATTAGGGTTGTGACAAAATGTGAGAAACAATGTTTTCGACTGGGAGTTAGCAATCTCTGCTACAGTGTAACATTCATCATGTGTAATGCTGTTTTGTCATTTCCTATGTTGTTTAATGATTAATTTCATCCTTCTTTTCTGTGACAAAGTAGGCCTATATTTAGTTATGCCCTATGTTTTTGTAAATTAACATCATACTGAACTCTTGATCTAGACGAATGGCAATTCAAATGTGGACAAGTTTGATATTATAGAGACTGTGCATTTTTATGCCACGCAAACGAGATGATGTGATCAAATGCAAGAGTTGGGGAAAGGTACTGAGAGCTGCAAAATGAAATGAATGAAAGTGTCTGTGCTTTCAGTTAAACAGGTACTGTATCCGAGTATCATCACTGCATTTGTAGATCACCAAACAGCCAACTGTTTCTCAGAAATCAATATAAGCTTCTGAACGCGCCTGTAAAAGTTTTTAAAACTCTCTGAATCCTGAATAATGTCTCTCGGACCACTCTGAACCTGGATGACTTTTCTTTTTCCACTCCCAAAAGAGGCAACTACAGCATTGTAGCAGAACTGGAGACTTGACTTGTCGGGAAAGATAATAATGAAAAGGACTGAAGAAATTCAACACGCACTTAAACAAGTCATCAAGGTCACTGCGACCACACGCCCACGCTACTCATCTTCGGTCTGACAACATGGCAATGTGAGAGCTCATTAGACTAATATGCAACACAAACACATCATGATCACTTAGCATCGCCATCACTTATCAACACTCAAGAGATATTGACTGCCATCCACTAGTGATGTTACTTGAGGTAGCCTAAATGGGAATAAAATAAACCTCTGAAAGCATTTTTATTACACTCTGATTCATCCATTAAAAACAGCCATTTTAAGAAATGCGCTAAAGACACAGTAAAGATTTCAATTACAGTAAGTTAGTGCTGCGGTGTAGACAGCCAGGAAGGTATGATGCTTGCCATCAATTAATTGACTGTCAACCAATCAATCTGCTGTCAATCAATCAAGTGTCTCTTGGTGCCTCAGCTCACCTACTGTATCTTGCTGTTTTGCCTTGATGTTATTTGCATTAACATAATGTTCTGTATTAATTTACAGTCTTTATGACTGATTTGTGTAAAGTGATTAGTTAATTTCTTCTGTCAGACTGTAACACACATCTCCGGTAGACTTTTGGTAGTTAATGGAAGTAAGTACTGATAGCAATTATGTAAAAAACGGATTCCAGCCCCTACCGTAGCTTTAACCCAGGTTTGTTTCGGGTCCTTTGCCAATCCTTCACCATCTCCCCGTTTTATGTCGCTCTCTCATTGTCCTATCATAAAATGAAGTCATAAAAGACCATAAAAATATATATATATTTTTTTATTATTATTATTTTTTTAAACCCTGATTCCGGAGACTTCTTTGCATGTGCTGCTTCTTCATGTCAACGAGGAAGACACTCCACTGCTTACCATACGATACGTTTGCAATCACCAGACACACCTTGATGCATTGTTTTACATGCTTGTTAGCAGCTACCAGTGGACTGGCATTGCTGTGGCTGTATTTGTTGAAAACTGGGACATGTGTTGCACAGCTATATTTACAGGGTCGCTGACAGCTTTGGCTGGGCCCAGGATAAAATTATCTGAAAGGCCCCCCTTCCCAATACAACGTCAATGGGATCCAACTGCCGCCATTGGCAACCACCCCCTGCCCTCCCTGCCCACTCCATTGTCCTTCGTGTCATTCCCTGGGTATATGTATTGGGGGCAATGGCTTTAGCTGGACATCTGGTATAGTGTGTTATCATTTTGATTGCAGCGATGGTACATGAATGACTTGGGGGAAGCAGAGCATGTTACTCAGTGATAGCAACATGTATCTTCCCCTGACTCTAAACCTTATCAACTGTCGGCCGTCAAGGATAGTGCATGAATACTAACTATTTGTAAATTATCACTGGAGTTATGGTCGCCCGGGAAGCATGTGCCATTGCCAAATGTGGATAAAAAAACACTTTATTCTAGTGTTAGGCCTACATATATTAGCACTAATACATACAATGTTTATACCTGAATAAGTTAAGCAAAAGCTAAGGCCTACCAGGTCCTTACCATGGTTAAATTGGTAATACATCCCTTATTCTGTATGAACAAGACATTTGTGAATACATGCCCAACAAATGTTTGATTTTGCATGCCTACAAGTTACTTACACAGGCACATTGTGTGTATTAGTGCTAATAGACGTAACGCTAAAATAAAGTGTTACCAAAAAAGTTTTTGCTATTTTCAAGAAAAGTCAGGCAAGCAAAGTTCCGACTTTAAGTAATCATAAAATAGTTCATACACGTTATCACAGCCCGACATGGGGTTGCTGAGTTGATTGACGTCAAATGGGATTGACCCTGAGGACCGTGTGTGAGGAGATGGATAGACCAAGGTCAGTAATTACAGCAGGACCTATATAACTAACTAATAATTGAATATACCTCCTGCGGTGAGAGGTCATAATGTCTGTCCTGTGTCAGAGCTTATTAGAGATCTGTGAGGGGGAGGAGGTGTATAACCAGCATGGGGTCTGTCTCATCCTGCCACCCACCTGCTTTCCAAGACCTTCAAGCTAATGTCAGTGCCCTGGCTCTTCTGAGCTCTGCGGCAGGGAAGACATTTCCTTAACACCCCCTGGACTAGCCATATACCACAACATCTGGCCATAGATGTCAACAAATGAATACGAGGTGAAGGTAAACAGACACCTGAGAGTGCCTGAGAGAGATAGAGGGAGAAAGGGAATGAGACAAGACCACAATAAGTCTGGTAGGTAAGCATGTGGTATTTAATGTCATGGCAGTCTCAGCTGTAAACTGGGGTTAGATCCGAGTCTCAATAGGATCTAACCTCGACAACAGCTGTCTGTAACCTCCAGCTCTGGCCTTTCCTACCGTCACTGTGGTGATTGCCATTAGGGAACCACACCACTAATTGCACTTCAGTCTTTCCGCGGGCAGAGGTGAGGAGGTTGTGCTGAGGCTTTAATTATGAGCTGTGGCCGAGTGTGATTCATAGATCTAGGCGAAGCAAGTACCCCGATAACAAGCCTGCCGTGCGATGCACCCCACTAACACAGATGGACAAAAAGTTGCACCAATCAAAAAGATGATGAGATGGTGGTGGGGATTGGGCAAGGGGATGCTGCCATTAAATGTCATGTCGTAGAGGGGACATTCAGTCAGCAGTAGGTCTTTGATCAGGCTAAACATTTTGAGTACTGGTGCTACATGATGTGCCAATAGAGGCAGTGAGGGGTCTTTACTGACATGCCTGCTGACAGCTGGCACCTAAGATATGGCCTGCCCATGCCAGGCCATCGGCGTAGCGAAATACAGATGGACCAACATCAATAACAAGCCTTCAGCAAGCCTTGTATGGCGTCTTGTGGTCTCTCTCTCTCTCTCTCTCTCTCTCTCTCTCTCTCTCTCTCTCTCTCTCTCTCTCATACACACTTACACACACACTCACTCACACACACACGCACACACAAACAACTAGACTGATGAAAAGAAGAGGGCGATAAGCTGAAGTAATGGCAGAATGGTTAGGACCCCATTTCTTAGTATTTTATCCTTATTCTTTCAGGCTTTTCCCTTGCTGTCTCTCTTTTACATCTCTGTCTCTCCCTCACATGCTCTCTCCCTCTCTCTCTTTCTCTCTCTCTCTCTCCAAACTCAGATGAGGCACACTGCAGAGAGCCGGTTTTAGCGGTCGGCCCTCTACTGAGCTCGCCATCTGGGCTCCTTCTGTTTGAAGACTTTCGCGTCGGAATGATAGCGGACTAATGATGAGTTTGAACAACACACAAACAGCCTGCTCATTATTGACGCCACTTGTGAGCTTTCTGGAGAATTTAGATTGAAGACGGAAAGATAAAGCAGTGAACGCTCCCTCAACTTCTGCTTGCAGCAGTCCTCACCACGGTGCCAAGAATCATTTCAAAATATTTTATTTGCGTCCACGTTCGTTTGCTGCAAATGAATCCTGTGCTCTGAAGAAGAGTGAAGTTGCAACAAGAAATTCTGTGTTAAAAGATATGTATACCCAATATACTCAATAATATTCCTTTCACTCATCACACAAACATTGATGTTGTTATTTACAAATTCTGAAAAAATAAATCATGTCATGCTGAGGCAGAATAAATATAATTGTATTTGAAAATGTGGTGACATAATTAGACGTTAATTTGAGCAAATTAGATCTGGGATTCATTATGTCAATTTGGCCACCTGCTTTGCCCATGGTTTATTTAAACTCTGTGTTTCACAATTCTATCTAAAACTGTAGATGTACAGTATCTGTGCATCCTGTCCAGGAAAGCGGGTGGAATGAGAGATGATTTCTATTAAAAATCACACCTGTCTCTGAGAATCCATACCACTTGAGAGAAAGAATGTTTGCTATTGCCTGCCCTGATAAGCCGTAGTCAACAGAGGCTGCTGCCAGGGAAGTCAAAAGCCAAAAGGGGGTGATGGAGCAGAATTGGGTCCTCCTTACATTTTCTAGGGGGGTTGGGGGTGCTTTCAGATGGCTTTGTCCCTGGCTCGGCAAAAGCTGTCCACGGCCCTGGTCATGAGGAAGAATGTTTACCTCCGAAGGCAGGGAGCGAGCGGATGACCTCCCTCCTCCACAGGTAGTGACGGTGCCGACCCAGTTCTTCTAAACGTCTTAAATTACCCCCTTGGGCCTGAAAGCAGATGGCTGTCTCTGACTGAGGGCTTCAGATAACGCCCATTTATCAAAGCTCTCTCTCTCTCCCCCCTCTCTCTCTATCTCCCTCCCTCCCTCTCTCTCTCTCTCTCTCTCGCTCTCTCTCTCTCTCTCTCTCTCTCTCTCTCTCTCTCTCTCTCTCTCTCTCTCTCTCTCTCTGTATGGCCATGAATGGGGGCACTACACCCTGCTAGGAATTTTTCATGTCGCTATCCCATTCCGTTCATTAACTCTTTTTCATATGGCCTAAGGCATTTTATGACTTTCTCAGATTTTGTCATTCACTGTCCTTGACATTGTTTTCTGTGAAGATTCTTGTTGGCTGGGAAATTATGGCTGGTGAAATGTATCCACAGAATAATTAAAATGCCAGCTATTGCTCGTATGTGATCAAATGCTTAATGATTAGAATGATTGTGTTTAGATCAAACTAAACTCTTTGTATGATTATGGTGAAGAAAACAAGTACAGAGTGACTGTATTGTGAATAAATCCACTCCCAACATACCAATTCCACAGGGATTTGAGCAAACAAAACTCAAAACCTTTTTTTCTATTCTTAGATGATCATAATTAAAGCACACCAGGTCATAGAAAGGGTCTTGGCGTCTCTCATCTTGTGTGTTTTTTAATGGAATGACTGATTATGGTAATATAATTTATATAATTACAACCACAGGTGTCCTCACTGTCGGCAGCTAACAGTTGGGCTGGTTAAGAGGTTGTCCAGATCACATACCGTAACTGTCTCACATTTACAGTACATGTATGAGTAATTCAGTCATGATTGGAATACCTCTTTAAATACCTGTGTGTGGGGAGTTGGAATGTGTGTATGTGGAGGGTGGGGGTAACAATGTGTGTGTGTGTGTGTGTGTGTGTGTGTGTGTGTGTGTGTGTGTGTGTGTGTGTGTGTGTGTGTGTGTGTGTGTGTGTGTGTGTGTGTGTGTGTGTGTGTGTGTGTGTGTGTGTGCGTGTGGGGGGTAACGATGTGTGTGTGCGTGTGTGCATGCATGCATGCGTGCGTGTGTGTGTTTGTGCGTGCGTGCGTGCGTCCATGCACATGCGCACCCACATGTAAGGGAACTCTGGGTATGTGTGAGAGTCAGTACCTCCTGTGGTCTCCATGTCTCTGGGGAGTTTGTTAATCACCTCCTCGCCTGTCAGCCTCTAGGTGGGCCTATTAGCCGCTTCTCTCCCCCCTGTAGTTACACCACACTGCGCCAAAGACACTGCTCTGCTGCAAAGGCAATGCACAGACAGTTCCTCTAGAGCAGGGGTAGGGGGCAGGGGCAGGGAAGAGAAGAGAAGAGAAGAGAAGAGAAGAGAAGAGAAGAGAAGAGAAGAGAAGAGAAGAGAAGAGAAGAGAAGAGAAGAGAAGAGAAGAGAAGAGTATAAACTTCAAGTTACCAGAATGTGGATGAAGCAACAGTTTTAATTAATAGCTAAAGATGAATTAAGTCAGTAAAGCCTCGAATCCTATATACAGCTTAAGCTCCAGAGACTGGGGTCCCAATGGAGCAATTTTACATTACATCACAATTAAAGAGTCCTTCTGAAACTACAGCTGAGAGAAATGAATACACTGTCATAATTTGAAATAGAACTCAAGAGTCAAGTCTTGTTTTTATAGGTTGACTCAGGAGTGGAGCAGAGGGGGGGGCATAGGGGCCAGGAACCCCCGGCCTCACCACTTTGGGGGGCCCCCTGCCAGTGACTTTCGATTGCCAAACATCTTGTAGGGGCCCCATTCTACGATATTTTGTGGGCCCAACGCCTCTGACACATCTCCCGCCCACCCTGTCCCAATACCAGTGTTCCGCCCCTGGGTTCATGCCAATAACTTATTCTGAGTTGACAGCACCCCAGTAGCCATGTCCTCAATCCCTTTTCATACAGTGGAAACACTACGTAGTCTCTACAGAAAGAAGCATGTTTATTTGCCAATCCAGGAAGAGGGACAGGAGACACTCAAGGGATGGAAATTCATCATCTCCTGAGCTGTGAAATAGCCTTTTTGACAAGGCAATCCTATCATTTGTGGCAGCCATGGTCTAATGGTTAGGGAGGTGGTCTTCAATTCAGGAGGCTGCAGGTTGGAATCACACCCTTACCTCTCCCTTCACCTCCATCCATGGCTGAAGTGCTCTTAAACAAGGCACCTAATCCCACATTGCTCTGTAACCTGTATACTGTATAACAAAGTCGCTTTGGGAAAAAAGTCTCAGCTAGGTACTGTAAGTGTAATGTAATGTAATGCAATGTAGGCCCAGCTATTCAGATGTGCATATTTAACATGCCAGTGAAAGGCAGAATCAGTAACGTGGAGATGAAGGAGGCAGTGATAGTAGCCATTGTGATGCTTTGCTACATTACAAATGAAATGAGCGAGATATATGTACATCTCTGAGCTCTATATAACAATGATAATATGAACCTAAACCAATCAGTGTAGTTCAAGAAATAAAGAAATAAAGAAAGAAAGAAAGAAAGAAAGAAAGAAAGAAAGAAAGAAAGAAAGAAAAAATCAGACTCAGTGAAGGAAGGAATAGCCATGCACTGACTAAAACACCATGAAGCATGTTCACATATAAGGCATTACAGTATTTGCCTACTGCTTGAACACTATAGGCTGATGCTTAGACCAAAATAGCATATTGTTAAGTTGTTGGTAACATAACTTAAACACAGTGTGTCCGTACCTTAAACAACAGTTCTGCTTAACACTGTAGTAGCAGTTCAGCAACACACATTTTGCTTTATGCTACACACTTACTCATGGTCACTGCACACTTTTTCCTTCATAAGACACTCCATTAAAAAATGAACACTCATCATATCATTGGGAAAACACATCCGTTAAAAATCAAAGCACACTGGATGTATGACAAGATTTAGGCACCAACAATAAAACACATGCTATCAAAATTAACCACTATTCTGCCAGTTACAAAGTTGCATTCTTTAAATTAAATTGCACTTGTTTTATTTTGCATTTATTTGTTTTACTTTGATTGCTTCTTTGCTAAATTCACACCTTCCTATACTCAAACAAAACAACAAATATCACAACGGTACTAAAAGAGTAGAATATGGAGTATGGCATTGACTGACTTACTTTCTGTAAAACCTAGCCTGATGCCAGGAGTAGCCGTTTGTCTTCATCATCACATGTTAGGTAGAACACGATAGTTTGTAGAAATACACATAATAGTGTAATTTTCAGAACACAACCAAGCAAGCACTTGAGCAAACTGACTGAACATGATATCATTTTGATGACGTCATGTAGATGTCAGCTGAACATTGTGTCTGGAAATATATTGTACTTCGTTACAGTAAGAATACCTCATACCCAAACAAACAAAATATATTGACTATGTTTTTCATTACAGCATGTTGGTGTCAACCACATATTTATATCATATTTAGATGTTTGAAAATTTGTGAATATACTCAATACACAAACAAATGGTCCATAAGCTCACCTACACACTGTTGTGTTGAGAGTGATGTACTGTTTAAGATATATTTTGCTTCAGTTTAATGTCCTGTACTGTAAGGTGCAGTTATGTAATGTACAGTATTGAATGTTGGGGTCTTGTGAAGATGTACATTCTGTGAGTTTAAAAAGACTGTTACAAAAAGAAAGACTGCTGTGTTTTGTATAAAGTAGACAACTGTTTTCACATTGATCTAATTTGTTTTCTCATTTGGTGCTAATGTGTGTCTTTTGACATGAAAGTGAGGTTGTGACGAAAGGTTGTTGAGTTTTTATGGCAATGTTGAGGTTTTGATAGCAGAGTTTCATGCTGGCATATGTGTGAAGGGTTTATCTACAAGTGTTGAGAGTAATTGGCTTGTGTGTAGAGTTTTGACTCTATGAGCGAAATTTTGCAGATTGTGTGCAAGCAGTAGGCAAAAACTGTAAGTAGGTGTTTGATACCCATACTAATTTGTCAATAAATAACTAATGTTAAGCGCTTGATAATTTAGCCTCACACACATCACATGCATTTAGATTTTATTCATGAATTCATTGGATGGCGAAATACTATGAAACCAAGTAACCCCAAATAAGCTTTGCAATTATACACTGTACAACTCTTGAACACAGATGCACTGACGCAGACTGAAACATCTGGTTGCAGGATGACTGATTAATTCTCATCACCTTCTCATATACTCAAAATAAATTATCTGCACAGAGTCAGGATGTTGTTTACAGAAGAAAAAAAAAACTTGACTGCTGATATAATTGAATACACACACTAAAGTGTTGTCTCAGGCATGCTGGTTAATTAGGCTACAGAATGCAATGAATTGAGCAAGGCATTGTTCCAGGGGCTGTCTGTGTGTGTGTGTGTGTGTGTGTGTGTGTGTGTGTGTGTGTGTGTGTGTGTGTGTGTGTGTGTGTGTGTGTGTGTGTGTGTGTGTGTGTGTGTGTGTGTGTGTGTGTGTGTGTGTGTGTGTGTGTGTGTGTGACTGTGCGCAAGTGACTGTGTGCATGCGACTCCGTGTGTGTGCACCCATGTGTATGTGTTTGTGTGTGTGTGTGTGTGTGTGTGTTTCTTTCTGTGTGGGTGGGCACAGACTACCTTCAGAAAAGAATGCTTCAGGTGTGCATATACCGTACATTTGGGTCCCACTCCAGAGATTTGCCTGCAAAATAAATGTAGCAATTACATTCACATCTGCCACAATCACTCTCTCATTTCCGATCTTCTGCACCTGACCTCTCTTGTCATGGGTCATTGAAATATTTAAGAATCATTACTTTTTCATACATTTTTAAATGAACACCTTGAAAATCATCTCTCTACTCCATTGTTATTTCAAATAGCAGTAATTATATTCTGTGTATACTGTAATCATACACGTATACTGTAGATGTTTGGTTTTATGTGGTTTCCATATGTAGACTACCTCCTCGGGAGAAGGGAGATGGTGTTTACTGTTGTAACTGCTGGCTATCATAGTCCTTTTGGGAATTGCAGGCAGCACTCTCGCAATATGAGAGACTAGAATAATAACTGTTTCAGCTTGGCCTCTAGAACAAGAGCTGTGCATCACAAGAACTACTCTCACTGCAGACACGACCCATAGATGTCACTGTTGCCCAAAATTGTGTGCAAACCCATAGATTTTGCTGAGACCATGTTGAATCACAATGATGTTTAAGCAAAATATCCACTATTTTTTTTAACATTAAAGGGTGATGCTATAACGGATATGGAACATGTTTTTTTCCCATTTGTCATGTAGTACCTTGATTATCTGACACTGATTTGAATGTTTGGTTGGATGCTAAAATACAACAATTTATTTGGCTCCCATCAAATTTGTTTATATAATAGGTATATAATACTATACAGGAAAACAATAATATCAGTGGAATTGTAAAACTATACAGTGCAATCTTTTACATATGAAATTAAGCTTGCTCCAAACATTCTCAGCACAAAATCTGTGTGTCAGTGTGAAAATACAGTGTGTAGTCAAACCTGCATATTTAAAAGAAGTAATTCATGTTTGCACAGAACTTATAACAATGACAATACCGATCTTGCTCTCACATACCCATTCTGCATGCGCTGTATGTGTACACCAACTGCTTCTGTACATACAAAACAACATGATTACATTGCATTACATTGCACTTAGCTGACGCTTTCATTTAGACAAAGCGACTTACAGTTATTATTTGTCAGGGTATTGGTTACAGTCCCTGGAGCAATGTGGGGTAAGGTGCCTTGCTCAAGGGCACTTCAGCCATGGATGGAGATGTAGGGAGAGGTCAGGGGTGATTCGAACCTGCAACCCCTAGATTGAAAGACCAACTCTCTAACCACTAGGCCACGGCTGCCCACGGCTACATGATCGATGAATATTCACACAAGCTTCAAATCTCGCCATGTCAGCATAACCTGACTCCACAACGACCTAATGAAGGAAACTTTGACAAGGAAGGTCTGTGGAAACAAATAAATAGGAAATGGGGCGGCCTTGATTTTATGCAGTAAGCCAAACTGTTTACTATGTGAACAGTTCACATAGAGTTATAATATAACATCAATAAAAACACTTTGGGCCACCAACCATCAGCATCTACATTACTTGATTACTTGTACCTACCTTGCAACAGCCATATGCCAGGACAAAAACATCTACACATTGCATTGAATATATTCAGTTGCGACCTGAAGGCCATATAAACTGTACCTCTGTAATTAACCCTTGCTCTTTACAAGTACAGAGGTCTGCCGGTCTGCCCACAGTGCCCAAGTGACCCTGGCAGTGTTAATGACAAGAACCTGTAATGGGGCTGCTTGGTGTGATACTGATGATGATAATGGCAGAGGAGGCGTGGGCACGGAAAGTATACTTCACATACACAAACACGTTTCATCTGGTTTTTGGAATAATGCCATGTTGCATCTTCAGCCCCCTTGACATAAAAACAATGTGTTGCTGTTTGGACAAGACACACTTATACTTTTACCTATCTACCAAAGTTCATAAGGTTTCCCCATGCTACAGGAAACTATTGAGGGCAATTTTGCGACTTGAATGCTTACAGCAGAAGGCATGGACTGTGATGGAAGCACATTCTGCCTTAAATGCATTGCACAATGTGCTAATAATAAAAGTTTAGTCACGCAGTTACGTAATTACTCTGTGACTAGTAACATTATGTACCATTTTTAATAGACCATGCCTCTCAATCCACAACAAAGTAATTGTCAGACAGCAATGAACCTCTTCGTCTAGACTTGATAAGTGTCAAAATCTAGGATCTTACTGGAATAAACTGAGGGCTTCACTTGTTTTCTACTGCTTCATTCCATTGTTAACTTGCTTTGCAGCAAGATTACTGGAAAGTTAAAATGATTAAAATATTTTTGAAGCCTTTCCCAGTTCTCCTTTAGCACTACTGTAGTTTGTAATATTTCCCTCTGCCTCTGTTTATCGTTGGCTAAGTGCTTGTTTTGATATTAGGTTCTCAATTTGTTAAGTTAACGATTGGGCCTACCGCACTGATGGATTAGGTATGTGATTTGTCAGCTTCCTTCTGCATCTACCTCATGAATCATGCATGGTCCACCCCCAACTGCCATGGAAAACGTATCTCCTGAATGACAAAACAAAGCAGATAGATGTGGACTAGTGCCTCTTCCATCCTCTCTGTCGTTTTTCCTCTTGTTCCCTCTCCTCGCCCATCTCATGCTTTAGTGAAGAGAATATCAGAATGACAAATACAACAGTCTCTCCTCTTGCAACACATAATTCATGCTTTGGACTTAGCTTGTTTTCTTTCAGTGCTGTGAAAAGACAATACCATGGGTCCTTGTCAGCACTGACCAAACCATAAATTATCTGTTGTGTTTCTTTATCAATAGCAGTTTCACAGTTGAAGTGCAACTTGCCTTCCAAGGACAAGTACAGAATCCAGTATGGAAACCTAGTGAATTGTAGTGAAATGCTTTGTTTCAAGACATTCAAAGACCTTGTTATAGGCCTATAATGTAGCATATGTCTCCATTCATTGAAAGAGTTAAATATTTGGTTGTTGCATTTGAATGTTCAATAAACATTCAATGGAGGGGAATATGGGTAAGCTGAACTGCATTCATGTCTGATGATGCAATTTTGTACATTATGGCAGACAGTTTGGGCATACAAGCAATTGAAGGGGAGTTCATCAAAATGGTATGTACTGTGTATTGAACTTCAGTATATGCATTGTACAATATACGTACACATAGGCTATTGTGAAATGCTGCTGCACACAGTAAATCAAGTTACGTTTTGTCAGCAAAAGGTCAAGGGAAAGGACACAGTGGCTACACTATTTAACATTCACTCATCTTTTCTCCACTTATTTTGATCTTCAGGCCTTTGGGTTTCTGTGTGCCCATGGCCTCCAAGGGGACTGTGTTGGATAACCATAATCAAGACCTGTGCTTAATACACTAATGTGTCAATCTCGAGAGATTGCTGAAGGTCGAGAAAATAAAGTCCTGGTCCATGAAAGACTTGTATTCAGGCCAGCCAAGGAAAAAGCAATTATTGTTTGAACAATATCCTCATGATGAAGACCCTGATGGGTTGAATATTTTCACATTTTAAATACACCTTTCAGTCAGAGTTGCATTTTGCAGACTCCTTTCAGTGTTGCATTGGCATTTGTCCTGCACCTGGCATCAGTCAGGTGGGATGAGCATACATTTTCTGTTTAAGATGTTGTCTGTTTGTTTGACAACTATAACCTTGTCTAGTCTTGTTTTCCAGTCTGTTTCACCAAATTCACAGTTTTACTACTAGCTGGTCCCATACATTATATTAGTTTGGAGGTACAAATTGTGTTGCCAGACAGCTGGAAGTACAGGAGAAAGGTAAAACTCAATCATTTTACGTGTAACTCAAGGGAAGGAGTAAATGAGCCTGGTGCGGTATCACTTCAAGCACTGGAAGAGATCTCAAGGATTAGCCAGACAAAGGTGGAATGTTAGCAAATTTAAGAAGCAATGTTTCATTGTCATCAAAGTTGATCTTTTATGCGTCACCCATATTGAATACATTGTACAATAAATCTAGCTTTTCAATTGTGCAAAAATATGATTAATGAGCAGCTCCTGTGCAATAATCAGTGCTCCCTGGAACATTGCATGGTAACTCTAATTGCCAGCGTTTCGTGGCCCTGTCAAGTCTTTATTGTCTTTATTCATTGCCTTGTGTGAAGCGTCTCCACACATCTTTCTCAGTTTGTGTGTCATTGTTATTATACCATCTGTGGAGGCAGCATTGCAATTTAATCATGTGTAAATCATAAGCTGGTGAGAAGTGTATGGCTACTCTGTAATTTTGTTCATGGGTCATGTCTGTGGTCAATATTCAAGTGGTTATATTTTCAAAGAAATGACCATGAACTTTGCTTTTTCAACCAGAGTTTAAACGATTTTTCTTGTGCAATAATTCATCTGTGAAACTATTGTCTCTCATCATTTCAACTATTTGGCAGATCTCTTGTTTATCTGGTAATTTTAATATACTACACCACAAAATGGGTGAAAAAGCATGATGATGACACCTAAAACACAATCACACATTATGTTCTTAATTATGCAATAAAAATCCTGAATTAAAATGATTCCATGTCGAGTTTACATTTAGCACTGTCATTTAATTCCAAATAAATATCTGGGGATCAGAAAGCATTTCGATGGATGCATGCGCATTGCGCTGGCTGTGGGTCTGTGCCATTGCCTCTTGCGTCATTGCATAGCAACGAGCATGCGCAGAACGACCAGGGGTGAGTTTCTCAAAAGAGAAGTTGCTAGCCTGTTAGCAACTTCGGTAGTTGCCAATGGGAAAATGCATTGAAAACAGCAAAGTAGCTACTGTAGTTAGCAACTTTGGTTTTGAGAAATTCACCCCAGAATTGTTTTTAAAGCTGAATTAAATTGTATATGATGGAGGAATAAAGTTATTTGGAAGAATAAACTAGCCAATTTATTCATATCATCGTTCAATTGTAAATAACTTTAATTCAGAATTGTGAAGTGTTTGTATGATGTTTTCAAAGAGGAATTAAGTTTTATTCTAAATTCAATTGTGTTAATTCGAAGTGTACCATGTAACCGAGACCAATGTCTATGTTCAAACAAACAGATGTAATCAACTAGAAACTATCACTCTTACTTATTTGACTTTATCGCTCAGATTTGGCTAATTGCTAAATGGTAGCAATTAGCTCAAGCTAATTAGTTTCATTTAGGCAGGCTCGTTTGTCAATGTGACATCTTCATAATTGTACTGGAAGATATAATATTTTGAAATCCGATATGGGTAACTTCCGATGAATTAAATGATGGAGGAAGTTTGAAACAGGCAGATGTTGGTGAAATGAAGAACCTGACGATTCAGCATTTGCTTTCTGTCGCATAGTGCATAGACATTGTTAATGTGCCTATTAATGGTATCAGAAAAGAAAGCCTGTCTTGCTTTAGATATTTCAAAGTTGTTTACCGAGCATGTCTTAGTTCTAGTAATGATTTGGATAGTGTATTTCTTTTGTTTTCACTGAGGATTCTTCACCAGTCCTCCAGATTCCAGTTTCTAACTCCACAAAAATCAGGTCAGAAAGACTTGGAAAAAAGAGGGTGTAATAGTCAAATGTTCTGTCAAACAGATTCCTTGGCAGAGGTCTGCACTCTCTGAGTGCATTTCTAGTTATATCTGTTTTCTGATACAACTGTGAACTGTATTGAGTGAAACAATGTTTTTGGGTTATTTACATCGTGTTCCTACGGAAGATAGTAAGATGAAACAATGATAGCTGATATGATAACTCAAAAGGTCCTGATTAAACGAGCCTCAGCTTCAGATCAACCTGACCTATTACAGGTGTAGGCCTATCTGTAAATCTCCACAGACTACGCTTGTAGGCCTACTAAAATTTTAAACTCTGATTAAATTATGCTCTCTCAGTATGAACTGTATGGATGAGCACCGCATCTTCAATCTCTACTGTTTACCCTAGTGAGGCAACACTTGCCAAGTCTCTACAAGTGTTTAATTTTTTTAAGTTTCAAATTTGAAAAAATACTTTCATGGACATTTCATGTTAAAGTCAACCGTGCATGCGTAAGACGAAGGTCGAATTGCTACTGCGTGATTCCAAGACAACACTAGTTCGTCTCTAAAAATACTACCCTGGGGAACAAGAACCATTTTTTTTAAAAATCCGTCCACCCGGTGACAGGTGTGTGTGTGTGTGTGTGTGTGTGTGTGTGTGTGTGTGTGTGTGTGTGTGTGTGTGTGTGTGTGTGTGTGTGTGTGTGTGTGTGTGTGTGTGTGTGTGTGTGTGTGTGTGTGTGTGTGTGTTTGTGTTGAGCAGAGGTGAGAAAGTAAAAGCCGGGCAGACAGACAGACCTTAGACAGAATCACACAAAATACACCGTGCACATCATAATCTGTGTTAGAGACAGTAGGCTTCACTGGATGGGGGGTTCCTGTTCAGGTCAAGGTCCTGGTGCGAACCATTGTGTTCACTTACTCCTAAATTATGCCAGAACATCACGTCACCAACCACAGCAGTAGTATTTTATGTGTAATATAGCCGGAGGCGGACGTAATGAAAGGTTATACACACAGATGTGAGGACAGGTGGAGAAATACTCTCACCATGCAAATGTGGACCAGGAAAGTGTTTATCGTTTCTTTCTGCTCATGTTCAGGACCCTGTTTCTCGAAAGCATTGTTGATAACCAGTTAGCTACTTTTTAGGTTGCCAATGGGAAATTGCATTGCCAAGAACGGTGACGAGAAACGCTGTCCTACACTCCTTTTTTGTCTTTTTACAGGTCCGTGCTGGTGCTGATGCTGAGATCATCAAGGCCATTGGTATGTTGTTTTGTCTGCTTGGTATGCAAGCAAAATACGCACATTATCTTAACATCCTTTGTACTGTAGTAATTAACTATCCCACCTCAGGGCACTGGAGTGTCCTTTTTCCACTATGTGCATATTAAACGAAAGACTGTCCTTTTCCTGCTGGTAAACCTGTCATATTGCTTGCCCCCTGGAGAAGGTTAGGCCAGGTAATGCAATGTCCCTGTTTCCCTGTCTGCTTGCCTGCCAGTCTGCTTGCCTGCCCACAGTGTTTTGGGTTCCCTGAGGGTGGTGTTAAACAACCAACATCACATGCATCAGACATTGGCTATAGTGAGCCAGGTTGCCATCTAGGATTGCTCTTGTTTTAAGTGACTTAGACATCCCAATGGCTTCAATGATTTGTGAATTTCCAAAAGCCATGTTACACTGCCAAGAGCATGTTTCCAATGTGTCAAACATATCATGGCGGTGGCTCTGGCACAGGGACTATGATAAGGGAGGTTACACAGAACAGAGTGATTTAAGAAGTACGGCAAGATCTGTGTCAGACAAGCAGTATAGCTAGAAGTGGACAAAACAAATTGCCATGGAATATAATGGAAGGACCAAGAGCTTTAACTCTGCAGGTCTCAGCCACTGTGGTAGAAAAGTTTCTTTCAAAGAAGGTGTCGATCCAAAAATTGAGCAAAGGTCTGTCAAACTGTACCCTAATCACTATTCCTGACATGTAAATACAGGGGTGAATATACAGTATCATCTTGGATGTTTTGACAGTTGAGGGTCAGTTGCTCCATTGCACAGCCAGGTCCATGTTTCAAGAAATGACAGCTCAGAGGAAGGAAATCCAACATGTCAGGTACGCTAAGCTGACATGTCTCAAAGGATGTTCAAAGGACTTTGGTTTGAACTGCCGTATAAATGTGAGTTTTAAGGACTTTAAAATGTTTTCCGACTCACTGGATCTTACATCGAACCCTCTCTCTCCAGGGTGAGGTGAGCTCATATCATCCTTGATCAAACTCAAAGGTGGAAGACAAAAATTCACTGTAGACTTTATCATCAGTGAATATCACTGAGCGACTTTGTATGTGGATGAAAAACATATATACAGTGAAGTGATCAGAAGCACATTATTATTCAAAATACATTTTACAAAATACATAAGGTTGCCTTTTGACTTGCAGATCTAACTTCACTAAGGCCAACTGAAGTGAAATGGAGTTGACAGATTCCATCTGCGTATAACATCATGCATTTATGAACATTTTGCATAACATCTACATAAAAAGTTAGGTATCATTCTTTTTGCAGATCAATCTTGTCTTCCTGTAATCAAAGAACACACAATGCGTTGGTAATTTTCCTAGTGACAAGGAACACATTCAGGACAAAGGTGGATAGATTAAAATTGTTTAGTATAGAAATTTGAAATTACAAATTCAAAGAAATTGCATTACAATTACAAACTGCCTCTATAGCTATGACAGTATATAACAGGTTATGTTACATGTAACAGTTGGTTTTCCATCCTCGTTCATTACTGAAGACTAATATATTGTGGTAAGCCGGAGCTTGCAGTTGGCGTGTGAGCAGTCAGTTCTGCGGAATAGGATTGAACATGGAGTCACCCAGGAGAGCACGGACACATTTCCTCATTACTGCGGCAGTATCCTTTTTTAAGTGCTTTGTGTGAATATACTGCCACAGGGAAGTTTCAGTCTGCGAGTTAGCAGTCTTCTGACATGACTACAGGGTTTTGGAAGTGTAAGAGGCACACTGGCTGTGTTCTATAGAAGGCAAATGATAGAGGAACTTATCCGTGCTCCGAGCAAGTCTGAGCACAGCATGAACCATTGCTCTGAGATGGATAGAGAGGGAGGAAGGTAGATGGATAACTAGACAGCTTTTGCAGAGAGCAAACAGCCTGTGGGGGGGCTGACAGGGGCTAACGTCACATCATCTGTGGAGGTCAATATGACAGGACTTCCCTGCCTGGCTGGTTTGAGCAATGTATAATACAGCTAACGGAGGCGGACTGCGGCATGTGGTATTGCTGTGAGATGCATCTGAGGAGGAGAGTACGCCCATTGTCCCACCTAATTGATACCTGCTGCAATGGCTTGTCATTGGTTTCTCAAGAAAATGAAAAAAGGAAAATTAAAATGATGAAAAGAAAATGAATTAATTGATACCTGCTGCAATGGCTTGTCATTGGTTTCTCAAGAAAATGAAAAAAGGAAAATTAAAATGATAAAAAGAAAATGAATTAATTATTGAAAGTCATTGGTTATAGTACAGATTCAAAGCACTTTTAAAGCAGTCTCTCTCTCTCTCTCTCTCTCTCTCTCTCTCTCTCTCTCTCTCTCTTTTTTCTTTCTCTCTCTCTCTCTCTCTCTCTCTCTCTCTCTCTCTCTCTCTCTCTCTCTCTCTCTCTCTTTTCCCCCCGTCTCTCTCTTTCCCATTGGTATAAACCACAGTGGAACAAAAACATAATCTAATACCTCAGATGAAGCTTCAATATTATTTGGAGGTGACTGCATTGTCAAGTGAAAAATGTGATACTTTGTGAAAAGACCGGTAAGAAATCGAATTTGGCAACGTGAACTGCTGTACTCAGAGCATTGATATGGGCAAGAAAGTCTTCGTGTCTGATGCTATTACTGCAGTTTGATGAAATTAATCAGCACAGCCAAGGCAATTATATCAGAGTGATGATTTGGCTGCAGCTTCCCGGTATCTTCTGTTCTTATCAATAGTGTCAGCCTATGCATACTTAGTGCACAGCGTACAAAATTGGTTTTGCACTGACATTGAGTAATACTGTTAGAAATTGGGGTTTAATGTGCTATGGATGAACTGAATACTTTGCAGATATTATTTATGTCACTGAAAAGCTATAATCAATGATCAAGAAAATTAACACATTTTGTTTCCCCATGAAGCGAACATAGTTAACTAAGGCTCTAGGTATGTTGCAACTGAAATGTCAGCAAACTGTCAACCAAATGCACAAGCTCTGAGCTTTCCAAGAATGCCAAGCATGAGAGTTGGTCAGTGTGTTGGAAAAGGACATCTACAAAGAGATAGTGTGCAATTGTTTTGAATTTGATTTGGAAAAGGTGCCATTTAAAAAAAAAAAAAAAAAACAGGAAACCAGGAAAATGGACCCGTTGAGATTTTGATAACTGTCCATGGTGCTGAAATGACAAATCCAGTGACCGGCCACGTGTGTGGATGCCATAAAATGGCATAGTAGAATTCACATGTGCCATGTGGCATCCGCCCCCATCTGCGGTCAGGCTGGGCATGCTGAGAGCAGCTGAGAGGGCTGATTTGGCCCAAAGGATGCTGGGAAGCCACAAGAGCAGGGTCAAGGCCAGCACAGAGAGGAGTGATTATGGGCTGCAGATTAAGCACATGGGGGTTAAAGAGAGTCTCTCCACAGGGAGAGGGGACCAGACCTGCAAACAGATCACAGCCATGAGGCACTGTGCAGGATAACAACTGAGTTTTTTAGTAGTAAGCTGAAAAATGTGACTGTGCAGTCATTGCAGTTTATAATATTTTAAAATAGCTTTATTCCATAAATACAGTTGTGAGCAATTACACAATTAAAGTACATGATCACAGAAGAAATGCCAGCCCTATTGCACTCTGTATGTTATAAACTTGTCAATTTTGAGTGCCCTCAGGAACAAAGAACTCCCAAACAACGACTGAATTGAAATGAACTAGGATATTTGGCTATGAAATTGTGTCTCCCTGCTCACCACAGCAAGCTAATTGCTCTCAGTTTGGAAGCAAAGAATATTGGCAGCAGTTTGTTGAGACAACATTTTGACGAGATTTAGCAGTCACGGCACATCGAGACGTTGCTGTCAAACACAGACAGATTTGGGGGCCCTGTTAAGTGTTTCTTTCCGCACCATTCACCAAATCAACAAAACAAATACTCGAGTCAACAAGGCAAAATCTGTTCTTCTCTCTTGTTCGGTAGTTGAGGTTTTACTTCACATCGACATGAGGGAGAGTGGTTGAGGAGGGGAGAGCAAGTATGGATAAAGAAAAAGCTGGAAGAGGGAGAATGGGAGGGGAGGGAAATGAAAGAAAAAGAAAGGGACTGGGAAAAAGGGTAAAAAATGGGGTGGAAAAATGAAAGGAAGCACGGGAGAGGACAGAGGGGTTACAGGGAAATGGACTGAGACCAAATATGGGTGAACAAGTAGACAGAATGAGTGAACAAGGGAGAGGAGGGCAGAGGGAGAGAGGAAGAGTGGGAGAGAGGATATGCTCTTCATAGCTCTGCGCAATAATGTCAGGTGTGACTTGCTGTTAGCTTCTGCTCTCATGGTGTCAGAAATGATGAGTTGCAGTTACAAGGTTAGCAAATGAGAGTGGCCACTCAGTCGGACAATGCAGAGCAGAGTCAGGGCTGTCAGGCAAATCAGTCAGGCCCTCTGCCCAGCTCCACTGAGAGCCCCTGGAGAAACTCAGCTTACCTCCTGCCTCCAGCCTCCAGCCTGCCCTCACATGCATGGGCAAGGGTACAGGGGAGAGGTAGGTGAACATCCATAAACCTTCACAGAAGCCTTGGCTTACATTGTATTTATGCACAATAAGGGCTTAAACCATCCGAATACAACATGAATTTACTTGCAAGATAATAATAATATAAGATAATAAAGAACAAGACGGTCAGATATGGGCACATGCAGTCATAAGTTACAATCCATTGCCACATATTCCAAATGATTTGATTTTACAGATAACCTTGAGCCCATTTATTTTTAAAAAAATATATATTTTGTAGGGCTTTTTTGCCTTTATTTTTGACAGGACAGTGAGAGAGACAGGAAATGAGTGGGTAAGAGAGATGGGGAATCTTGGGTTGCCGGCATAGTATTCCAGTGCCCCACCGTTAGGCCATGGCAGGGCCACCTTGAGGCCATTTCTTGAAAGCATTGTTGTTAACCAGTTAGAAATTCAGTAGGTTGCTTATGGTGAAATTGCATTTCAATGACTTTCTAAATGAACTTTTTTTTCCTGTCCAATTAAACCAACACTGCATTTCTCAACATGCAGCACTGGATTGAATCCTGATTGCACAGGAGAGATTGGATGGAGCATCAAGCATACACTTTTCTGCTGTATACTTGTAAATATTTCCATCAGATACCATTGCAAACATGCTCATCACAGTGCTTTCAGGATGGATGTACTGTGTATGACCTCCTAAGCTTCTCAAAGTCAGGAAACAGTCCAAACTCATTTAGTAATAGTGAAGGTGGATATGTTTCACAATAAATATGTTTCGCATATGAACTTCAACGCTCTTTTAAATGAGACTTGAATCATTTTGAACATGGGTTTGATTTTGAAATGCAAAATTGACAAGATGTTTCTTTTTTGTAATTAGCATCGTAAAATCCTTTGAGTGCATCTTCATCATCGTGTTTCCTCTCAGTCAGAACTGTATGTTTTCTTTCACACATCCACATGAATCTTTCATACAATCTCTAACACACTTGTGCATTTTAAATATTTGATCAAATGCAGAGCGATTTATTATGCAATCAAACCATTGCAAGTATTTCTGTTGTTGTATCAAGATCTGTGTGATGTGTCTGACATGTTCTTTTATAATCCCACAATAGTGTTGTGCAGACTGATTTGTCTTGTTAAAGTCTCAACATGTTTGTCTCTGTAGGCCTGTCTCTTCTTTTCCGCTCTCATCCATTCCTCCCTCTCTTTCTTAATCAACCTCTCCCTCACTCCCTCTACTCTCCAACATCCCCTTCACAGCCAGGCAAGAGAATTAAGTCTGACTGATAAGTATTACATTGCTTTTCAATATGGCTTGAACTGGCCCTCCACCAATTGAAGACTTGGAATGACCCGTCACCCATTTCAGAATGTACCACTAATTTAAATACGATCTGGATACATTATTTAGAGGGAAAGAAGATCCTGATGAAGGGGTCGGCACAGAGAAATAGAGAGGGAGGGAGGCAGAGACAGTAAGAAGGAGAGGAGAGGGACGGCATGTATCCCCTTGTTCATCTTCTGGACTTTCATCTGTTTCATTCGATTTTAGGGGATACAATGTATTGTGTGAAACAAGATGAAAGGTTCAAGGGATCTTTCAACAAGTCCAACAGGCAGACAAAGATGCAAAGATGTCTTTGCACTGCCGCCTTGTGGACACAGGAGGGCATAACAATTTCAAGAATGCGTTTCAGATGGACAGATGGATAGATATATATAGAGATGCTAGGACGCATCTAAAAAGGTATTTCGTCCCCAAAACAAATAGAGGCATGTTGCATTTACACTCTCAGTCAGTGGTTTTTATTCTCATGAACCCTCAACAGCACAGCCAATGATTGGAGTGTTACACTCCACAAGTCTTTCAAGGCGTGATGGCCACGGGTAGCAACGAGAGATTTAGCATTGGGAGGTCTTGTCTGAAGAGATTTTAAGGAGTAAAAAAACCACATTGACCTTTCCAAACAACACCAAACGAATCAACCTGCTCATACTTCAACTATACATCAGACACACAGACACAGACACAGACACAGACACACACACACACAGACACACACACACACACACACACACACACACACACACACACACACACACACACACACACACACACACACACACACACACACACACACACACACACACACACACACACACACACACACAGTCGTATGCACATACAGTACTATACACCCACTTACTTACTTAAGAATGAAAAATTATCAGTTGCCTTAGTAAGTATTTTTACTTGCAAATGCTGTTGTGTGCAGTGCTGTGTGAAGATCATAACCGAGTTTTAAGACCTCAGTAAAACTCTTTGCCCAATTAGTTCATAAAAATCACCCATCTCTAGATCAACCTCCCAGGGCCTATAAATTATTACTTTTATGAAGCTATATTTCTCCCCACTGCCATACATGAATGTGTCCAGCATAAGCAGTTACTCCTACATTAGTCTTAAGAATAATAACATTTCACAAGTGTCAACATGAATAAATGCAAAAGACATCTGTGATTGGATGAAAACACGATTGTCCTTCTCATGTGCTGTAATATAGAGTCAAACTAGCCTTTTGCAACAACAACAAAGTTGATTTTTTCCAATGTTTTCACGAGTAATGTACAGTGCGTTGGCAGAAATGGTGTGGGACAAATCCCAATTGTGACATTTTTAACGGGAGCTTTGAAAGAGTAACTATTGCAGTGAAAGAAAGTCAATGGCCGCCATAAATACAACAACAGTGGGTAAGTGAGTGATAGCTTAATGCTTCTGCTGACATGTGGCAAATGTTTTATTGCTTCATCGCTGCAGAACAATAGCAGTGTAGCAAGCTCCATATCAGAACCGCTGATGCAGAATTATTATTGAATTGAACAGTGTTGTATTTGCTCTTCTGTTTGTTCATGTTTACTTTGCCTTATTGTTATGTCTCTATTACTTGAGTTCATTCAGTTCTTGCTCTCAATCTAATCTCTATTTGTCTGCTCAGTCAGTCAAATAAATACACGCACGCACGCACGCACGCACGCGCGTGCACACACGCACGCACGCACGCACGCACGCACGCACGCACGCACGCACGCACGCACACACACACACACACACACACACACACACACACACTAAAACAGTACTAGCCTACTATAGTATTTGGAGTTTATGTACAGCTCATGCACACGTCAGCTTTCTGAGAACAGATCCATTGCTCCCCTATGAAGAGACTATAGGAGTGTTCAGTTATCTTCAAATAAAAACCATTTGTGGTAAAAGCTACTGCCAGGGGAGAGCTGTGGTACAGCATGCTGGGCTCCCCACGTATGGGCTTGCCTGCTCATGGGAACCAGAGTTGGATTCTGGACTGGGTCATGACCTTCCTCTTTCGAGAGAATCTACTAGACTAATGCATAAGCTGGCCTTGCCCCAGGGCAGACTCTTGACATGATGTTTAGTTTAGTTTGTGTGTGTGTGTTTGTGTGTGTGTACTCGTTATTTACTCTTTATTTAAAAAAAAAACTAAAAAAAACTAACCCCTCTTTGCAACTGCACTTGTTGTTCTGTATATCTCCTGTGCACTTTGTATTTGCTTGTGATGTTGGCTTGATTATGTCCTCTTTTGAAAGTCGCTTTGGTTATAAAGCGTCTGCCAAATGCAACATAATGTAATAATGTCATGTAATGTAATGTAATAATGTCCTGACCCTCCCCATTTTTCTCGTACACTCTCTTCCTGTCATACTCTCTACGGTCCTATTCCCAATTAAGACACACACACAAGACATGGTCATATCAAAACACTCAGTGGAAAGCTCATGACCCCTTGAACTGCCCTGACCAAGCTCTCTATCCCCTTCCCATACACACATCAGCATCCCCCAAGCTGTTTGTATTTGGTACACATAAACATCCTAGAACTCCAATTCCGCAAACCAAGTGAGGAGTGTGTTAATGTGCCAGTGATGGATGCAGTGAAGTACCCCCTCGCTCTCTCTCTCACTCTCTCTCGCTCTCTCTCGCACACACGCAAACACACACACAGCTTTCCGAACAACATTGTGCTATTGTTAAATAAATATTGTTAAAATCAATGCTTTGCATGTTGACTCTCTTTCTCTCTCTCTCTCTCTTTTGCTTCCAAGCTCTGATGAATAGCAAACAGCCTGGTAGCACTATGTGGAAATACTCTACCATCTCCAGGGAAGCACAATTGTTCATGCCTCCACTTCCTTCTTCCAAAGTTCTTGATAGGATGGATATACAAGATTCCAAAGGGAAACTTTTCAGGGATATTCTTTTTTTTCCTCACAGATCCATATCCGTGTGTGTGTGTGTGTGTGTGTGTGTGTGTGTGTGTGTGTGTGTGTGTGTGTGTGTGTGTGTGTGTGTGTGTGTGTGTGTGTGTGTGTGTGTGTGTGTGTGTGTGTGTGTGTGTGTGTGTGTGTGTGTGTGTGTGTGTGTGTGTGTGTTTATACAGTATGATCATTCACATACTGTAAAGAGAGATGGAGAAATGTGTGAGGTATACCAAAGACAGCCAAATCAATGGACTCTCTTCTGCCTCCTTCTTCCGTAAATATAGCTACATTTCCATGAGAGTAATATTAACATGTGCAAGTGAAAACAGTCTGAATAAATATGTGAAGGAACACACACACACACACACACACACACACACACACACACACACACACACACACACACACACACACACACACACACACACACACACACACACACACACACACACACACACACACACACACACACACACACACACACACACACACACACACACACACACACACACACACACACACACAAGCAAAAAACATATCATTAAGCAAGTGGCTCCTCCACCTGTCTAAGAAGTCAGCATCTTCCTTTGATGAGGGCAGATGTGGGTTTGGCACACTCTCAAGATGCCACACGGAACATTCAAGCCTATTTACAAATGTTGTTCATTTGCTCAGCATTCTCTATGCAAAACTGGGGAAAAGGAAAAGGAAATGGTATGACAGGCACGGTTTAGTGCGAGCTGCTGACGGGGTACATTCAAGGATGTGCTGCACTTGCATATCAAACACTGTTAGCTTCATGCAAGAAATACTCAACATCAGGCAAAGCAACATGGCCATAGTCTGGCACAAACAGAAAATGGGGCCTTGCATGTGACACATGGCATTTGATTGAATCTGGACTGTCTTTTTTCAGCTGTTTGAAGAACAGTTTGCATAGCAACTTGTTATGAAATGCAGTACTGTGGCTTTCGTCATTTTTTTCTAATTCAAGTGCTTCTAAAAGCAGCATATTTCTGTGCTAGAAATGTATCAGAATATCCCCTTAATGCAGTGTTTCTCAACAGGGGTCCCGGGGCACCCTGGGGTGCCACGGAACCCCCTCAGGGGTGCCGCGGAAACATGGCTGATAAATAAATTATGTAATATAATACATATTTGTCTACATTGATAAGTTAATGCTAGTCAGTGGAATCTTTCATCTGCCATTTACGCACAATAAAGTAAATATAGGTCGCCCCAGTCAGCTGCAACTTCGAACGTAGGTCGTGTGACGTCTCCAAATGTGTTGATTTTCTAAGCTTGTGTGGTATCGGATGCGATGCAATGTTACGGCTTATTGGTTTGGGGTGCCTTGAATTTTTTCATGAATTGAAAGGGTGCCTCGCCTAAAAAAAAGGTTGAGAAACACTGCCTTAATGCACGCCGTACCTCCTGTGGCATGCTGTACTAGACATTGAAAGTTAACTACTATAGTAGCCTACACTACTATGACAGTGCATAGCAGGGTCTTTAGTAATACATTGCGACTTGGTCATTGCCATGCTGGTAACAGCTCATTTATAAAGCCGTGTCTGAAGGGGTTAAATCAAATATCCATACATAAAAAGAAAAGAAAGTTATTGGAGTGACCACACACACACGTGTACAAATATTACTGTCAGGGAATGTCCAAGAAGTTTTGTCCAAGAAGCTGTCCTTGATCTTCTCTCCAAAGGCTTTACGTGAAGAAGAGTACTGCAATATTTAGGGCAACACAGCTGGACACCAGCAGAAAAGAGGATGAGAAGAGGTAGCCGCTGACGTCCAAAGTGAATGACGCACAGGAAGGACGAGTTACATAACTTCTGGAGGTGGCGGCGCTACACTATTTTATTCCGACCTACTAAATAGTTTTTTTCCCTCCTTTAAGCGGTACATAGCAGGGATGAAGTTACTTTTGCATTTGACATGGTCCATAACTGCAACAAGCAAGTTAGGAGTAAAATGAAAGACATGTATAGTTCTCTTTTTGAGAGACAGCAATCCTACTTCATTTCTTTACGGTAACCTGGCAAATTGTGAACATGTATTTTTTCAAACATCATACCACACATCAAAGAGATAGACTTCAAAAGATAATATATCCAATAGATTGTAATATGATTATAATATTAAAAGACAATATGTGGGCCCATATCCCACATTTAATGGATATGGCTGTCATGATAGAGAAGAATAATAGGCAAAGAGAGAGTCTATAGACAGTGGTTTTATTGTGGCTTTAATTAATTTCTCAAAGGTTGTATTCAAGACATGATGCAATTAAATGAAAAATAGATAGAAAGAGGACATGCAACCAGCAGAACAAATTTAAACTCAGAGGTGCAATACATTATATTGCCCTTCCTCAATGAGGTAGTGTCTACTGGCCTGGACTGAACCACTGAAGCCTCGCCCAAGAATATACAGACCCAGACGTACTTTATAACGTGTATTAAAACGATAATTTAGCTAAAGCTTGAGAATGGATGGCTAAGGCCAGTCTAGTAAAAGCATGACACATTACGAATGCCATTTGAACGATAACTATCAGATAAAAATCACATTCACATTGCAACTGAGGGACCTTATTAACCTTCGTCCCATACAGGTAGCTGTATACAGTAGGCCTATGTGCTCACTCACTATAGCTTGGAGCTGAAACATTTTCTTAATTCATAACCCACACAAGCCACTGTCACTACTTAAATGTGAACTGATTTCATTCTTTTAGGCTCTCATGTGTAATTACGTTGGGCCTCCATACTAAGTGTACTCAATGGTTCTACGGGCAGTTGCTTTTACAAGTGCCACTTACATCTGCACTAGCCTGGCTCTCCCTGACGGTGCGTGTGTGTAGGTCTGGAGCTCCCTGGGGAGCTGTGGAGAACTACACAAACTTCCGTCTGGAACACTGCTGTTGGCATACCGGTCTCCGGACAGAAAATATCCGGAGCATTTATTGCTTAAATATCAACGGCAGCTCGCATTAATGAATCACAGGACAGATTATAGACTATATTGACTCTTTGGAGTTGAACAGAAAACGTTTTTGGAGGAATTTGTGGGTGGTGAGTAGCAATATGCACCATTTGTTTTGTGACTCGAGAACGGCATGCTAACTTCAGTGCTACCAGACGTAGTTTGTGTACACAAACGCAACGTCTGTGACAACCAGGCTACATCTGCACTGCCACTTCCACATCCTCCCACACAGTAAATTTTGCAGAGTTTATTCAAAAGATAGAGAGTTGATTTAACTAATTTCCAAGAGTGTTTACTCCTAGAATGCTGTTTCAAAGCAATTAACACTGCATTATTTTACTGTGCAGCATGTCGTGGCTGTCCCGCTGCTGTGAGGGAAGTCGGGACCCGTGATGATTGCTGTGGATGACGGATATTTACAGTCATAATGGACTCGGCGTGAGCAGTTGTTTCTATGAGAAACCTGAGTCAGCAGCTATAAGGGTTGGAAGTGGTGGGTGGGAGGTGGTGCCGGCAGCAGGAGTATAGTGGCCATTCTGATGGTGTAATTGCCTTGGAAACACTGCGCCCTGCCTGGGGACAACAACACACACAACACTAATCACCACTCTAATGTGAGGCATTTAGCACAAAACAAGTATGGAGAGACCATGCATGCATATTTCATACGTGTTGTTGCAGCTTGATTTCGTAAATGTGCGTTTTGCATGTGCTTGTGTATTTATTGATTGCTTTGACGATGTATACGAGAACATTTCCGAACACGCATCTTCTGAATGACCTGCATGGCCCGGGTATGGGTGTATTGAGCTTTTCCAGTCCAGCCACAGCAGGGAAACACTCGTGCCTTCAATAATCATTGACCAGTTAAATGGCTCAACCAACTTGAAACTGATCATTTGTATGGGCTATCTCTCCCCCTCTCTCTCTCTCTCTCTCTCTCTCTCTCTCTCTCTCTCTCTCTCTCTCTCTCTCTCTCTCTCTCTCTCTCTCAGCAGTTGCACTCGTTACGCTGAGGACCAATGATATCGATTCATTTCCACAGGGGCAGCTATTTTTTGATGCAATAATAAAACCCTGTAATCCAAATGAAGAAAGCACACCGTTGTTATCTCAACATGACAGTACTGGCAGAAGGATTTAACACCATGAGTCAGATGATTGTTGTGCAGGACAGTAAATAAGCCTTGAGGAGCACAGCAGAGCTGCCATGTTCAGTCACCTTGTAATTGGTGAATCAGGAATCATACTTTTTTTGTTACTATAGAAAAAAATATATTTTCTGCGGAAAGACGTTAAAGACAATTTGGGTGGGAAAAAAGGACTCTCTCTCACCCCCCCCCCCCTCACCCTCCCTTTCTCTCTCTCCTATTTTCTCAGTGTTTGACTCTCTCTTTGGATGCTTGGCCATTCCAGTCCATTCCATGTGTGGGAAGCCTATTAGGCATACAAAACATAGCTGGGGAGGGAATATTCCTGAATGCTTACATAACATACATTCATTGGCCATAGATTTATCTGCCAGCAGTGACAGAGGCTTTGCAAACGCCACACAGTCTACAGTATTTTCCATTGGAGACCCAACAATGTAGCCTACTGTATGCTCCCAGTGAGGTGAGTGCCAGGGCTGATTTTAAAAAAAAAAACTTCAAAAGAAGGTAGTTGCATAGTCCCTGTGGCTTTTTCTATACTGCTCTAATTCCAGCATTCCAACTCCATGGCTGTTGTCAAGGTTCCAGCTCAGTTCCACCTTAACCTTGACAAAGGCCATGCAACGAAAAAAAGAAAGTGTTTGAATTAAAGCAATATCAAAGACATAACATGGCATGCACTGCTACCACTCTTTTGAAATGTTACACATTATACAATAAATAGTGGCGGCTGAAAAGGCTTTGATGGTTGTTGCTACAGGGCATCCAGTCTGGCCACACTTTTCAGGGTGACTCACTTGGACGATTTTATGTCAATTAGGAAGGAGACAAAGACAGTGGCTCACCCAAGCACATGCATACACTATTACTTTCATGTTGCATCAGAGTAATGCAGACTTATTCTCCCTTTATTTTATTTTCCAGTTGATTCATTGATGCATTTCCGTTATCCCTCTCTCTGACTCTGATGTGATTTCATAAAGAATAAATTGACATTCTTCTATTAGTCCTTGATAGTTCAAAGTGTTGTTGACATCCTAACGGCATTGTGACATTTTCACACAAATTAAATTGCCAAATGACATTTCGTGAAGACATGCTGTCCATTTGCACCTTTGTTTCACATGATCAGTTTTATAGGCATACAATCCACACATGCTCTCTCTTTTCAGTGTAATAGAGCATACTCTTGCAGTCATCATTCACAAAGTGAGCAAGGATAAAATCCATAAATAAGAAAAATATAGCCAGATTATTGGAAAACAATTTTACGTTTATTTTTAAAATGTAAAAACACAATATGGAGAAGGTAGAATGTATAATGGTAAAATGTGTGTGCCATTATTGTATTTTATTATATGGTTGTGACGTCATCTGTCGAATGCTCCATTCATTTCAACGGGGCTCCCCAACGTTCGGACGTCTGTTATTTTTCGATAACGGACGGGTTGGTCTATAACAGACCGCTGTCAATGGCAACAAGACTTTTCACTGCTAAAGCGACTTTTCAACAAGACTCTAATCAGCTGCTGTGATAGACAGCACCCGTTGTCCTGGCTACCGCTGTCAATGGCAACAAGACGTTCACTGCTAAAGCCACTGGCTTGTATACAAGTCAGTGGCTAAAGCGAATGTTTCATATCACTCCGCAGGGGGTCGGTCTTTTGTCACTCTAATCAGCTGCTGTGATAGACAACACCTGTTGTCCTGGCTAGCCTACCTAGCTGTTGCCTAGCGGTGTTCCACAACGGCACTGTTTTGTTTTGCGCAGCAACAATCTTAACATTAAATAGGTCTAAAGCAATGTCCCCGCATGTGTGAATCATTTAAGTATATCCATATAATAAGCGGGTTAACTTTCGGCGAGTCGGTCGCTTTGTGGAATAGCAGCACTTCAGAGAGAACAAGACCCCTCCGCTCCGCGTCGGGGTCTAAAGATTCTCTCTGTCGTGCTGCTATTCCACGGTAGCGACCTTCTCGCCGAACGTTAACCCTTACGTAACACCTGGACAGTATACAGTAGATACAGTGGTGCTCATATGTTTACATACCCCAGCAGAATATACGCTTTCTCTGCGATTTCTCACAAAATATGAAGGATTACACAAAACCTTTTTTTTCACTCATTGCTAGTGACTGGCTTAAGACATTTATTAGCAATCGTCTTTGTTTACTCTTTCAAAAGCATGATCACAACCCAAACTACCCAAATGACCCTGTTCAAAAGTTTACATACCCTAGTTTCTGATGCTGAATATGGCCATGTTAAACATCAAGGACCACTCTAAATTGTTTGTGGTAGTTGTGAATAAGGCTCTTAATGTTCTAAGATGACAAAACAGCACATGCTTCCTGGCTGAATGATTGTTTCCTATAATATCTTTGGGTGTCTTGCTGGAACCTCACATTTGAGGTTTCCCCTGAATGGCTCAATGATATTGAGATCAGGAGAGTGAGACGGTCGCTCAAAAACTTCATTTTATTCTTTCTGAAGCTAATGACGGGTTGATTTGGCTTTCTGTGTTGAAATATTGTCATGTTGGCCTGTCCAAACAATGGACCATGTGCAGTTTCAAGGCTGATGTGTGTCAAGTTTCCTCCAGTATTTTTCACAGGGCAAGAAATTTGCCAAGAAAGCGTATATTCTGCTGGGGTATGTAAACATATGAGCACCACTGTATTTAGGGGGAAGATGCAAAGAATGGAAACACCTTCTACCGATAATTCTTTCTGAATGACTGGTTAATGTGAAGTGATGTTTGGAATACATGGTACACATACAGTAACTCCCATACAGTATATCACGAAAGTGAAACACACCCCTCACAGTTTTTGCAGATTTGTGAGTATATCTTTTCATAGGAAAGCATTACAGAAATTTCACTTTGACAATGATTAGTGACCTTTTAACAACATATTTAATCGCTTACATTTTTTGTTCACTCAGAAAAAAACAAAATACAGTCATTAATGTTTGAACATGTACTCACAAAAGTGAGTACACCCCAGATGAAAATCCGATAGAGAAGGGGCTGTGTTTGCTAGAATCGTCTCGAAATGAAACGAAATGAAAAGGGATGAAAAGGGAGGTCATCAGTGTGCGTTTCAACCTTTCTTTGCATTGAACTTTTACATTTTGAGTCTGCATCTGGCTTAAATAGATTGGTGTGAGATTTGAATGCAATCCTATGGAGAATATCATGATCTGCTTCAGTAGTCACAGTGCATGTTGACATACATGTTTCTGTTAGGTGTATTTCAGATTACCAATGTTGACAGCATCCATACATCCCCAAACCATGTCAGTCCCACTACCATGCTTGGCTTTTGATAGGATACACTTTTTTTTGTAAAACTCACCATCTAAAGTATATTTGTTTATCTTGGTCTCTTCAGATCACACGACATGGTTCCAGTGATCCATATCCTTGGTCTGTTCATCTCTCTTGAGACCAAGATACACAAATTTGCTTTAGATGGTGTCAAGCATGTGTGGTGGTAAACAATTGAGTTTAAAAAAAAAAAGTGTATCCTATCAAAAGCCAAGCATGGTAGTGGGACTGACATGGTTTGGGGATGTATGGATGTTGTCAACATTGGTAATCTGAACTACACCTAAAAGAAACATGCATGTCAACATGCACTGTGACTACTGAAGCAGATCATGATATTCTCCATAGGATTGCATTCAAATCTCACACCAATCTATTCAAGCCAGATGCAGACTCAAAATGTAAAAGTTCAATGCAAAGAGAGGTTGAAACGCACACTGATGACCTCCCTTTTCATCCCTTTTCATTTCGTTTCATTTCGAGACGATTCGAGCCAACACAGCCCCTTCTCTACCGGATTTTAATCTGGGGTGTACTCACTTTTGTGAGTACATGTTCAAACATTAATGGCTGTATTATGTTTTTTTCTGAGTGAACAAGAAATTTAAGTGGCTAAATACGTTGTTAAAAGGTCACTAATCATTGTGTCAAAGTAAAATTTCTGTAATGCTTTCCTATGAAAAGAAATACTCACAAATCTGCAAAACTGAGAGGGGTGTATTCACTTTTGTGATATAATGTATAACAACTTTGGGATTTGTTTCTTGAACTGAATCTGAGGTTAACAGTGAACTACAAAGTTTCTACTTTATAGGGTGCTGTATTTCTAGCTCTCGTGTAGTATGCCAAAAGTATTTAGGCTCCTTTCAGAATTAATCAATCTTTGTGATACTTTGTGATTTATTTTCTCGTCATTCAGTGCGTGAAGCTTGCCCGGTTACCACCAGACCTAATCACGAGTGAGATCGGAATGATTGTGTAGAACTAAAAGCAGTATGGGAGTTCCCAGGCTAGCGTGAAGCATGGAAGCAACAACAGATAAGTGTGAATAGCACTTCTAAATTGGTAACAATATTTTTGCTGACATCATGACCCATCTGTTTAATGTTCGAATATACACTTCCTTGTTTAAACGGTAACACTTTACTTTACGGATCGCTAATAAGGTGTTAATTTCATAGTAAATTCTCAGTAATTTCAGTCTAATTTGATGGTAATAACTGTTTGTTATTAGTAATAACAGCAAAATAACCATATGGTTTCCAGTGCAATTACACTATAATTTCTCATTAATAACAGCAAAAATAACCATACAGTTTCCAGTGTAATTATGCTGTAGTTTCTAGTTAATAGTAGGCTAATGGAAACAGCTACTGTGTCATCGTAGTAGTTAGGTGGTAGGTATGCCAGTAACTAAACGGTATCAGCCGAAGTAGTTTCATATTAATTAGGCAACATCAGGGCCGTAATGTGCAATATTTCTTCTTCCTATGTTATTGCATAGAAACGACCACCCAAGCATCCTTGTATTATTTCTGCTTAATTACTTTGGAAACAATTGAGTAGTTATATGGAAATAAGATAGAATCAGGGCCGTAAAATGCATTATGACCTATTCCACTCAACTTTATGGAAATTACATATTTCCAGGGCCTTAAAATGTCTTGTCTCTTATTTCCACTCAATTACTTAGTTATTATCATTTTTAATACAATATAGACTAGCCTACTATGAAGTGATTCAAGTACACAGACAAACACATTGTGTGCAAAACTTTATTTATTTTTCCAATCAGTTAAGAGATTCATGTTCACTGATGAGAGGTTGTCAATCTGCCACCATCCAGAGGAAGTCCTGTGAACACAAACAAACAAACAGAGAAATCAACTGCAAGACCGGTTTCACCACGTTTATTTTTTAATGTTATCAATTCACCATCGCTAAATATGCTTCATCATAATTGCACTGGAAACTGGCTATTTTTGCTGTTATTAATGAGAAATTATAGTGTAATTGCACTGGAAACCATATGGTTATTTTGCTGTTATTACTAATAACAAACAGTTATTACCATAAAATTATACTGAAATTACTGAGAAATTACTATGCAATTAACACCTTATTAGCAATCCATAAAGTAAAGTGTTACCGTTTAAACATTGTGGAAATCATACGATCATCCGATTATGAGAAATAGCTGTGAGAAATCTGTCAGAAGTAAACCATGGTGTTTTCAGGATGTCTATACGATTTACTTTGGTTCCTGTGATTTATATTTTCCTCAAGTGTTCTCTGAGAAACAGGTTAGAGACCCCTCACTACCAAAGTCACCACAACTTCAACGTCTGTCCTACATTGGCAGTCGTTCATTTCAGGTGCAAGATTTCAAGATACAGGAGTTAGCCTTTGCAGGCTTACTCCTGGACTTGGGGCTCATGAAAGTAGCTCTAAATGGTTAGCTACTTTGCATTCGAGAAACGTACCCTGTTTAATACTAGGTTCTACACTTTTCCCCATAACTTGTTTTAGAGATAGCCTATGTGGAATTAAAACAGACACTGTTACAGAATTTGTTAATTCAATTAGGACAGGAGCTGTAGGGATCATAACACAGAGATTCGTGAGCAAGGGCTGGAAATGTTCAGGTAACTCAGTTAATCTTGTTATATAAAGCTGTGTGTCACAGAAGAGACGAAATCTAAATAGGCAATTAGGTTTTGGATAAAAGCCTTATTAACAAAAGCAAAGTATGTGAAATGGCTAAGTGCAAGAGTCTCTGGGGAAAGTGTATGCCGAGACATTATTCATCACGAGGTAAAGTGCTGGAATGGGTGTTGGGGTGTTAAATTCTAATAGCATTAAGCCCTGTTAGTTGTGGCTCCTAAAACCCAGTTTTAATAACTATCACCATAATTTATACATGTGGAAATATTCCAAAAGCAGGGCCATTCAATTATCACTCCCACATGAATGGCCACTGCTTTTAACAACAGCACCAGTGGAGATGGATTGAGGGGAGGAAGAACAACAGTAGATACTGTGCCAGAAAAGAAGAGGAGTAGGAGTTGAGAAAAACGGCAAAGGGAAAATAAAGAAAGAATACGCTGAAAATTAGAAGATGAAGACAAATATTGAAAATATGAGAAATGACAGAATAAACAAAAAAAGAAGAATGTGTTTATGGAAGCGAGCAATGAAAAGAACTGTAAAGGAAACCTTAGCTGGAAAGAGATGAAATATTGAAAACATGGACAGAGAAGATAATGAATAGATTAAAAAGAGTTAACCCGTTAAGACATGACGTTATAAATTTTCTGTTACCAGAATGGCAGTGACCAAGTCGTAGTGCATTACTAAATGCCCTGTCATAGTGGTGTAGTCGTATGCTAGTTAACTATTCAATGACTACTACAGCGTGCCACTGGAGTTACTGCGTGCACTAAGAGGTTAAATGAAGCAGGGATAAAACATCAGTAGTGGAAATTGATTGAGAGGAGGGAGTACAATAGCAGATACAGTGCCAGAAAAGAAGGAGGAGGAGCTGAGCAGAATGATAAAGGGACCATGGAAAGAATAGGCCCTATATGCTAAAAGTGAGAAAGTGAAAAGAGATGTAGAAATATGACTGGGATTATGAGAGAAATAGCTGAAATAGGCCTAGATGTGTATATAGTGTGTGTGTGTGTGCGTGTGCGCGCGCGTGTGTGTTGGGGGGACGGGGGGGTTTATATCCTTTGGACAATAGGGTGCATTTCCCATTCGATCATAATATAGTCATAATTGATCATTTCACACATAGGATATTGGCTGCCACTAGGTCCTGTAGTCCATGAGCCAGACCACCGATCGCAATCGAAAGGGTGGGCAAAGTCTTGTTGGTATTTTATTATTGCTATATATGTCCAGTTTATGAATTGGTATGATAACCTTTGCAGAACAGTAGCTTTATCATATTTATCATGCATTTCTTATTTGAACCATTTTACACTAAAAACGCCTAGGCTAATTTGCTAATATCTTGATAAATTGAACATAAAAATGACTGTGAGGTAAATATATTTATAGGAAAAGTTGTTATACAAAATTCTTAGATAGTTCAAAGGGCACGTTACACATATTTCCCACTTAATTTAGTTCAGGCCCCCATTTTCACTGACTTTTCATTAAAAAATTAGGGTTTATTTCTCGAGTGAAAAAAAAAAAACCTTCTATGCATCACCACACAATTTTCCCTGTACATTACAATACAGGTGGGTTTTGTATTACAAGTTTCCTAAAAAGTGATCTTTCATTATTCAAACAAAAGTGTTTATTGGATAAAGCAGAGACTACACTTTTTACATCGACTAAGGGTGTTTGGAGAGGATAAAGTCACTTTTTGTACCATACTGTTGTTGAGAATGTACTACACTATACAATCCGGTGCCATGCACAGACATTTTTGGGGGCAGGTGCTCAAGGTGGGGGCGGGGGGCATGTGGAACTTCCAGTTTCCTTGCTAGGTTAGAACAGGAGTGGGGGAGCCGTTTTCATTCGTGGGCCACTTCAAATTTTATAAAAGGCTGCACTATGAACACAAATCAGGATTTCCCCCTGCAGTTTAGGCCTACATTGAAGGTGGGCACCTTCACAACAGACCCTACCTCCTCTAGGTCCCCTGAAAACATAACTTAATTGTATTGCAAATTCAATTTCTAAGAGTTCTTTACAAAGCATGTCAAATTCCATGTGAAACTGCATAACATTAAAATTACATCAGGGGCCGTAAACGGCCCTTGAGACATAAGTTAGATTCCCCACCCTTGTATTATAAACTATGTTATATCAGTGGGAAATTGTCACATTCTTTTGATCTCAAGAATTTCTACCGTAGATGATCATGCCAATATGGAACACATTGTGGCAAAATAACAAGAACTTTCAAAAAGGGCCTTTTTTTCGTCCAATACTGCGAAGGGGCAGATGCTTTAGCACCACCAAGTCCGTTCCTAGATCTGTGCATGCCTATGATACAATCACTTGGGTTTGGAAAACCAACAGTAAAAGTAAAGTCCCAAATCAACAGACAGACCCGCTCTGCACTGGGATCACCCCACCTTCCAAGCAACATACTGTATGAAGAGTCCAGAGAGTAGGCCAGTAATGGGGAATAACAGATTACATGTTTCACTATACATTATTAACAATCAAAAAATTGAAGAGTTGCATTCCCTTACAGTTACTGCTTCAGTGTCTGGTAATTAAAGTACATTTACTATGTGAAAATAAGTGGTGGTTTCTAGATTCATATGTTATGCTATTCTCAAATTTAATGTGCATGCGTGTTGGTGTGGCAGTGGCTGTGTGTCTGTGCCTGACAGATGGAGTTGACTCTATGATTCTGCTTGCATTTGTCTTCTTCTGTTCAAATATCTACCTTCATATGGCTGTCCCTGCTGGTAACTCTTGTAATATCGTCTGAGTTTCCCAAAAACACTTAAGTAGTAATAAGTAGTACTTAAGTATGAGGCACCCTTTAGACAATAGCAGGGATAGACATCAATTCAAGCTTATACAATACCTTTTCTTGTACATGCATGCTTGAACATAACACATGTGTGAGGAAAAAGGCCTATATACACTTTTAGTGGTGATGTGTATATTCCTGATATACTGACAAGGGGCCGCCTCATACTTAAGTTCTTTAACCTACAGTAATTGCATTTGCTGAAATTACTGTAATTGAGTACTTTGATGAGTAACTTGTAATTTCCAAAGTAGTTATTTAAATGGGTGATTTTATTTTTACTCAAATTACAATTTGGCCCAAGTTTTTACTTATATCTATCTTGAGTACCGAGGAAGGCAAAATTGAAATAAAGGGGAACATCTGTCAGACATGAAGGGGAATTGTGTGTTATTACCATTTACCATAAATGATCTATTTTGGACTAATCTATTGGATGACTCTAGGGCCCGCTGGCCCAATACCATTAGTCCGACAGCCCATAGACGGTAAACAATAGAGTTGCAAGCAACTGGCTGAGAATAGTAGAGCACACACCAGGGACTAGATCTGAGGGAGTAGCAACGCAGCCTGAAAACTGTTTTTTAGAAGATATACAAGACTTATTATTTATTAACAAAACTTATTCATGAATTTAATCTCTCAACTGGGAATTAAATGAAATCCACCAGACTATTTCCTTTGGTAGACTTCCCCGCCTTTGAAATTGAAGGTCCCAGACCCAAACACAATGAAATCCAGACCCCTAAATTCAGAGTAATGGGCTGTTGTATCAATGAGCTGACCCTCGGCCTGCAACTTTGCCACAACAGGGCACACAGAATTTTGTTGTCACGATCAAAGCCAGGTTTTTGGAAGATGGCATGTGTAGAGATAGACAGAGGTCACGAAGGGTGCTATTTAAGGAAAGCGATAGAAAGACAAACTGAAAGTAACTAACTTCTACTCAAATTACATTTTTAAAGTATTTTTTTTTTTACTTTTACTCAAGCACACTTTTAAAGAGGTAATTTTACTTCTACTTTGAGTAGAATTTGAACCAAGTAATGGTATGTTACTGTTTTTACTTAATTACATTCTTTAGTATTCTTTCTACCTCTGATGGCCTCCTACTGCAAATGAGCCTGGCAACAGGCCAATTCACTCTTGGCTGAAAACGCTCAACTACATTATAACAACATTGCTAACAATGCAGGAAGTCTTAGGTAACCGATTAAGACTTGGCCATTACCATTTGGTGACAATAAGGTTATAACAGAGGGACTGCGTTACAACCTTAAAGCCAGCCAGTCGAGGTGCACCACATGACAGCCAGGGTACACCACGTGACAGTTTTCTTGAACTACTTGTACCCAGTGCGAATTTTCTAATGTAAGGGGGAAGAGGCTAGGGCTACAATAGAAAAATAATGTAAAGTAAATATAAAAAATAATCATAAAAACACAAAAGGACAGTGCAGGCCGTGGAAAGCTCAGAGCCTTAAAGCTCACGATGAGTTCAGAGCTCTTTCAAATAGTTTTTCATAAGCTGGGACAGGGACTTGGAGCTGTCCATGGATGTATTCATGAAGCATTTAGGTGCCAACTCTACATAGCATCGACAAATACGTAGAACATACATACAACCCGTTACCAGCTTTTCTGCACTCAGCATGGAGAGTGTGAATCAAGCCAACTTCCACCATGTGAGGACTGCCTCCTCATGCATGCTATGTTTGCCAACTATCAGGCTGGCATCTTGAGAGCAAGTCTTCAGCAGCATCCTCAAATCCCAAGAACACTTGACCATGGCTGGGCCAACTATGAAAATGACCAGCTCACTATACAGTGAATGCGGCAATCTCCAGCCCCTGAGGCAGTGCTACAACTGATGTCTTGCAAGTGCAGCCATCAATGTAAACTGCAGGATTGCCGATGTCTGAGAAGTAGCTCAAAAATGCACAACCCTCTAAAAACTTAAGACATGCGTATATCAGCATGAAGAGGATCATCTGGTGACATACAGTGAGGAGAATAAGTATTTGATCCTTGCTGATTTTGTTGGTTTGCCCACTAATAAAGACGTGACCATTCTATAATATTACTGAGAAAATGTATTCTAATATAGAGAGACAGAACATCAAAAAGAAAATCCAGAAAATAACTTTGAAGAATATATTTTAATTGATTTGTATTCCATTGTCAAGTTTAATAATAAAAAGAAAACGATTTCATATGTTGTCATTTTTATCACATTTTCTCATTCACATATAGCTTAGGTGATTCTATTAGGTCTATTGGTATGGTCTAACAACCTTTTTGGGCTCTTGATTGAAGGGAAAGCATCTCTGAGGAAATGTAAGCACCCTGTGTGGTCAACAAACTGCATAATAACAAAAAACAACAATAGAGTTTTCACATTTCCGTTTTACTGGTCCACCATTTCAACGCATGATCTTTCACTAACTACCTCTTTGCAATGGTTATCATGCCATATTAATGTACAGTATATGGTTATCACATGTTAGTATGTGTTTGTTCATTATGTTTTTTGGTGTTGTTTTGCTGTTGGGGGTAAAAGTAAAAAAGTTTAAAAAAAAAAAAAAATCGGATTTCTTATGTTATCCTTTTTATCACATTTTGTCATTCACACATTGCTGAGGTGATTCTATTAGGCCTATTAGTGTGGTCTAACAACCCCTGTAGGGTCTTAATAGAAGGGAAAGCATCCCTGAGGTAATTCAAGCACCCTGTGTGGTCAACAAACTACATAATAGTAAAGAACCACAATACCGATTTTCACATTTCCATTTTACTGGTGCACCATTTCAACACATGATAACTACCAAAAAGCTACCTGTTTGCAATGGTTATCATGCCAAAATGTTTACTTGAGATGTCCAAGAAGTCAAAAAAACAGATTAGAACTTGCCCACCCGTTCGATTGCGAGAGGTCAATTTTTGGGTTCTGGCTCAAGGCCTACTGTTGTAAGATTCAGACCTGACACAAAGAAGGTGGATATAGCAAGAGGTTGACACTCAATACAACATCCATTGCAGCATTTGGCCCCATGATTTTTCGTCCGCGGCCGCCATTATGAAATGAATATCGGACAAATTACATTGGAATGCATTGGGAATGTGTGCAGGATTTCGACATAATAAGGTAAAACTACATCGATATAACTGCGGTCTTTCCTATGAACGTTGCTATGGCTACTGGTCATAACAGAGTGGCGTATGTGACTACCTGTTCATTCCAGAATGGCGGATTTGACTCAAAACTGACTCGAAACGCCCCTTATTGACTGTTTCCCATAAAAGACCTGACTGTCGCTCCTTGTTAGAGATGTATATTCTTTGCCTGACAGGGCTTAGATGAGAAGATTATTAATCCCATTACCACAGCCTTAAGGCAGGGTTACACTGTGCGACTTTTGCCTCGATTTGGCACTCGCTCGACTTTTTGAGAGTCGGGCCGATTTCTTGCTCAATCGCAGGGCAATCGTGAGTCTCGCATCCTGTAGTGCACTGGTTCTTAACCTTATTACGTATTGATATTTGTTTGGGTCAAAATGAATTAATGGTAAGTCAGAGAATGCCCATGTGGCCTGAGGGAAAAACACTACAGGCATACATTGTTTAGGATAATTATGGCTGATTTTATCTGCTGATTCGTTTCAGAGTAATGTTTAAAGATCATAACTCACTGTAGACTTAACTTTTACTCTGGCATTTGACCTAAGCTGGTGACCTATCTTCCTCCGTTGATCAAAAGACCAAACATGTGTCATCCTCTCTAAAAGTGTGTTGCCCCCCTAATCCATCTCAAAAAGGTCCTTACCAGACACCTAAAAAGTCAAAGCGAGAAGTCACTCTGTAAATAGACTATATGAAAAGGGCAAAGGGATCTGTCGGCACCAACAGTACAAAATGAGCGCCCCTCCCTCTCCCTCCCTGCCTCCCTCTCTCTCTCACTCTCCCTCCCCTTTTCTCTCTCTCTGCTTTCTCTCTCACCTTCAGGAGGCTCTTCCCCTCTCGGTATGCTTCTGATGGTCCAAAGGCACTTCAAAGTCAGGGTGAAACTAAGTTGATGGTCATGACATCGCTTAATGGCTCCGCCGAGTAAAAAGGATACACCCTCATTAGAGCATGAATATCACTGATAACTGGCTTCATTTCAGTCGTTGTAATATTGTATGGAGGTTCTTCCGAAAGTCATTAGGCCTGTGACTAATAAAACCCAACCCTCATGTGATGCACTAAAAGTGTCATTGAGCTGGGTCACGGAGGTCAAACAAGCTAGGATGAAGCCATTGGGCTCCTTTATATCTGCAATATTTTATTTTTTTCAAGTTAATTGCATCTGAGCAGTTACTTCTTTGATTGAATCATGCATGTGACTGATTTTCTTTCTATCTAATAATGTAAAAAATGAAAAATGGAAGGAAAAGTAAACTCTTACACTTTTTTTTAAAGGCACACCTGAGACATTTAAACCCCTCCCCGATGTCCCCCTCCATGTGAGCCTCTCTAAGTAAATATGGGGAAAATATTCTACTTGGCGCATAGCCAATAAAGGAGCACACATTTAAATGAATCAAAATATGTGTATTTCTTCCGTCACACCAATATCTTGATCTCATTGATGCATGCATTGCTCTTCAGCAGAACCTGAAAAATATGTTAAATCCCAGCCCAAATGTTAAGAGACCATGTACTGGATAATAAAAAAGAATGAAATGTGTGAAGCAGGGTTTTTTTTCCACCTCTGCGGTGCACCCATGTCCGTGAATCGGCGAGGACTTACCTTTTCACCGCAAAGCAGCAAATGTAATGGGATGGAAATGATGTGTGTCCATATTTAGAACAGTCCTCCCGAGGAATCTAATTTTCCACAACCTTTTATCACAGTCCATGCTCCAAACACCTCCCTAATACAAAACCAAATTAGTGTGTCTATGACTGACAAGTGCTATGCATCAGACGCCATACATATTCATCACCGGACCACAGCGGGGCTTTATGTTTAAGTGGTAAGATGGTGCTTTCTTTCTCCCCTTCTAGAGCCTGGAGCAGCAGGTCCATGCAGTGTTGCCAGATTGGGCGGTTACCCACCCAATTGGGCTGCTTGGGATGGTGGTCTGGTCTGCGAATAAAAACGGGAAAAATTGGCCATTTAGCGTTTTTTTCCCTGCAGTTGTATGCCCATAGAAATAAATGCAATTTGTTTAAATTGGGCGGAATTTAGCACATTTTGGCGGTTTTTGAGAACCTTTTGGGCAGGATTTGATCATACACATCTGGCAACATTGGGCCCATGTGTAGTGCCGTACATATGAACAACTCGCTGCTCATGTCTCAAAATAGCAGGGCTATCTTAACTGTTATCATACGGTAGTTAAAGAGAGTGGTCCACTTATTATAGGTGTAAGCCAAAATATGTTATCGATTTATGTTGAAACTGACATTCGCCACACAAGGAAATGAGAAATAGTTCCCATCCCACATCAACACCTTCCACTATTTAACCTCTTGGCAGCAATATCTAGGAAGAGGATTACACACACTATGCACTGCTGGACTTTCCTTTGAGGTTATTTTCTGCTGACATACAACAACCCAACACTGGAAAATGGTACCAGAACAGAATGATCACTGTTGTTCCACTTGGCTAGGGCTAATGATACAGTGTGGCCTTTACGTGAGGTTAAGTGTATCGCTTATGTTCTGAATGTCGTCTCAGTTGGAAGAACAATGTTGTCATGTAAGTTGCAGCAAATATAACCTTTCTAGGAAAGGTCAGGCAGAGCTGGCTCGACCATGGCTTAATGGATCTGAACGGATTCAAAGCGTTGCCACTGAGCTATTTTAGGACTTTTACCCCTCTCTTGGTGTACATTGTTCTCTCTTTTATTTCAATCAAGTTTTCATTTTCACTGTCCACATAACTCTTTCATTTTATAGCCTACCAATTGCACTGGAATAAATGCAAATGGGTTTTAATTGTGCATTCTTGTTTTCACTCTGTTAATGTTTACTGCAGATGTGTTAGCCATTTTCACCATGACGTCAGTTTTTGAAGCGAAACTGGAAAAAAGACTGTCGGTTTCTATTTAAAAAAAAAAAACAGTGAGGTGTACATTGATGTTGTTGGCGCTGGTTGATACTTTTTTGCTGCTTGAAATGTATTGAATCGAAGTTGTCTGATGCATAGAAGTAGAGGTGGAAAAAAGTAGAGGTGGCAACATCCTCTGTAATGTGTGATTGTCATTCTCACCATGTTTGTAATGATGATCACAGTGTTCAGGTGTGGCGCTGCCTTTCTAACCTTTCCTCAACGAAGAAGAGAGGGAGATCCAAATCAGTCTAGACAAGAAAGCAACAGCATCAAAATGAGGCTTATCTGAGTTCAGTGGGCAGACACACTCATGTTATATTTAACACAAGCAATTTAAGGCAAAGATAAGTTAAATAGTAAAAAAAATCCACTGTGGTTTATGTGTATGTAGTACTGAAGTTGCACTTTGTGTGTCAGCTGTACTGAAGTTCTTAAGTGGCACTTGAGGAAACCCGTAACTTCTGAAAAATCCCCCAAAGAAAAAGTCAAAATTGGCAACAGAAGCTTACTGAAATAGACCCCAACTGAAAGAAAACACACCCTTTCCTATAGTTTCCAAAGTTCTGTAGGATGACTTTCAGGAGTACAGAAGAGCGCCTCTGGGCCTCTCTTCATGACTAGAAGATTGACAGAAAGGACCGGATGATAACGGTGGAGAGATCATGATAACAACCTATAACATCCAAGGGAGGGGAAAAAATGCAAGCTGAGCATTTTGAATCAAAGGGCTTTGTACAATCATTTATGCCACCAGTGACTGACTGAAGCAGAGGTATGAACGCTCCTCGACCATGTTCGTTTCCCTGTTCAGCGATTTAATGATCATGTCAGCGTTTCTGTTCAAAGCCATTACATTCCTTCCATCAGATAAGCTCTCCTCGCACGTTCCCCTTTGAATTCCATTCTGCTAGGAAGAGGGATCTTAGAAGTGTCCATTGAGGAGCAAGAATGAAATGGGGGGAGCCAGGGATGTGATTTCCAACGAATCCCATAGAAAAGAAGACACACACAAAAAAATCTGAGAATGTGAAAAGAGGAAAGGTGTTACATTTAAAACAGGTGTTTCCTTTTATTTTTGTCAGGGTAACAGCAGTGAGAGAGCTATTTTGGCTATAGCTGTAGCTCCTAACAATCCATATGGTTTAAGCAGGTGGCATAGGCCTATGTGTAGAGCCAAAACTGTAGGCCTATTGTGCATGCTTGAAGTCATTCCATGGACCAATTGAGGCTTGTCACCCACTATGTTTTGTATTAAATTGCTTCTTATTCTTGGAGCTTGTGACGGCAGGGAGTTTATAAACATGGAATCATATGTCCATTTCTCATTTCTGATAACCGCATTACCACAAGACAATATTTATGTAAAATAGAAAATACTGTGCCATGACATGAGACCTTCATGCAGTTTTCTGTGTTCAGTTCTCTGCCTCTGTCATTTTGCAAAACATACAGTAGTATAAGCCATTGTCCTGATGTATTATTGGACATTTACAATTTCAAAAAAGCAATAAAAAGGCATTGCAGAAGATTTGTTGGTTATTAGGAGAACTCCAATAGTCTCTCTTTTTATTGCAGAAACGGGTCACATGAAAACCAGAGGTCAACAAGGCCACATGGGTATGGAGTTAATTTCATGGGCTATTCATGGGATTGAGGTAAATCCTGCAAATCAATACAGTTATAAACCACAAGCGAATGAGAGCTCTGAGCACTTAGTAATGTCTCAGGTATTTACATTTATCAGCAGTCAATATTTTTACAGTCATCTTTAACTAAGCATGCACTTTCTTTTGCCTATATACGTCTTATTCTTTCCCCTTCCACATATTTTCATTTATTCTCTATCCTTCCCCCTCTCCATTTCTTTTCATTTTGTCTTTCAGTGCTATTTTTTTGCTATCTCCTTGGCGTCTTCACAAGTGAAGGTGACCTTGACTACTTGACAGTCATGCTCCCTCCTCGTACTTCTCTAGCCTTGGGGAGCTTTAACTGGACGACAGGGCATCAATCACTTCCATGAAAAGTGGAAACAGTTTCAGCCCACACACTCACACACATGCCAATATGACTGGAAGGGAAGATGAGTAGGTAGGGAGGACTTCTTTCTCTGGCAATATTGCACATTATGTTAGCCATCTCTAAGCCACCCCCTCATGCATGATGTTTTTACTATGAACGTCAAATTAGCTGTTGTTATAAAAGCTCTTCCATTTGGAGCTTGTGAATTGAGTCAGAACATTCCTTTTACTACAATGAATTCAACATATGAAAATATTCACATAGCCTAATTCTAGTTAAGGTTATATTAGTTATACACTGTTTGGTAAAAATTAACATTGGAAGGTTTTAAGTCCCCTGAGACAAGCTTAGACATTGGGAGACATGAAGACATGAGACGGCTAGTATAGTGGTTCAAGAGAGACTCTGGCCCCTGTGTGTGGCATTGAATCAGTGCTGTCACCTGTGACACCCACAGTGATCCTAATGGTCACTGTCGCACAAGGTACTTGAAGTTGGCGTTGTTATAATCCTCTACCCCCTCTTGCTAACAGGACATTTAGCCAGCATGCTCTGACCTCCCATCAATACAGTACAGGTAGCTCACTGACAATGCTGTGACCTCACTCGAAGTCTTTGACCATGACCCTCATCCTAACGAGGACACCAGTGTGAGTGTACGCACGCACACACACACAGACACACACACACAGACACACACACACAGATGCGCGCACACACACGCACACACACACACACACACACACACACACACACCCTCAGACACTTATATACAGTACACAGACGCGTAGACACAGGCACACACTCAAACACACACACACCCTGTCCAGCTGAGTCTCTCTCTCTATGGTGTAGTTTACAGCACAAATTTGCTGACCTGTGTCCCACAGATGGGGTCCTGTCAGCTCTGACTAATAGGGGGAGACCTGCTGAACTATTTTACTGTCAGTGGCCACCAACACACAGCACTGTCAGACAGTGGAAGTCACACTCGTTCACGCACAGACAGAAGTCCAGAACAGACACACACACACACACACACACACACACACACACACACACACACACACACACACACACACACACACACACACACACTTTCCAGAGCCTGGAAGGTCACACAATCTTTCTCAGCCCCAAGTTTAATAAGGACTCTGCATTAGTCCTCCTGTATAACAACAAGGCGTCACTGACTGACGATATACGTATATATGTATACTGTGTATACACTAAAACTGACAATATACTATATATGGGTCAAAGACGTTTTTTGGGGGTACAGACGTCAGTTGACTAATGCAATTCATTTGTAATTGGTGGTTGAGTTATGATGATGGGCCGATAATTATCTGCTGCTCCGCGATATGAAATGTGAAATTCTAATGTGATTTTCAGACTTCAGGAGTGTTACCAGAGAGAGTATAGAGAGAGAGGTTCCATTGGCCCATTGTTTCCTGGTTCTATTATGGCCCCCCTTAGGCAGACCTAGGCAGACCTAAGGACTGTTCTATTCATTGTAGGAGCATTATGACACGGCCCTTTAGGCAGACCGGAACCTGGTCGCGTTAGGTGCCCATAGAAACCTATTATGTTGGCATATCTCTATACTTAAAGAATCTCTGGTGTTACTCTGGGTTGATTTGGAATCTGCCACATGATTTTTCTGAAGATTAAAATGCCTAACACCTGAGATCCCCTTCCAAATACCTGTTTTTCTTTTCATTTTTTTTTAATTCCCTGAAGTTCCATGGAGCCTGATTTTTAAAAATGTAGCAGACTTCCCAAATAACTTCTCCACTGTAACTGATATGAGGCATGATGTATGAGGTAGATGCTCTCTCTTACTGGGAAGAAAGAAAAAAAGAGATCACTTATCAGGGAAAACAGATGGTCTTCAAAAACAGGAACTTTCACCTCCACAAATATTAGACACGGCCGCAGCAATCCCTCACTGTCTTTGGCAGAAAAGAAACTACACATGTACAAGTAGAACTGGAAATACACACACAGTGCTCTTGCTCTGTGATCCTGGAGCCCAGGCGCTGTATTTACTTTAAAGTAAAACAGACTAGCTACTTTAAATAACACAGCGGGTGCACACGTCTTCCTCTGATTCTGAAAGAAAGAAAGCCCTTTGGGAAACTCCAACTCCCATTGTCATTGTGACACAGCACACAAGTGAACACTGCACACTGCACACAACGAAATTGCATTTATGCCTCACCCGTGCAAGGGGGCAGCCCTCAATGGCGCCCCTCGGGAGCAGTGTGGCAGGACAGTACCATGCTCAGGGTACCCCAGTCATGGAGGAGGATGGGGGAGAGCTCTGGTTGATTGCACCCCCCATCAACCTGGCGGTTCGGGAGTCGAACCGGCAACCTTTGGGCTACAAGTCTGACGCCCTAATCGCTTACCCATGACTGCCCTTCTGTAGAGTGAAGGAGAGGCACTTCAACGTGATACACATTAGCACATGCTAATCTATAAGAAGTCAAGCCACAGTCGGCACAGACTGCATGCCAAACCTGGAGTATACTCCAGTCAAAATTCACTCAACCTCTGAATTGGAGTGAAGATTGCAGCTTGAGTGAAGAGCTTTTGTCTTTTTGCCAGCCGGTGTGGTGTGGTTGGACATGTGAGGATTAGACATGTTTATTTGAGGAAGTCAGAGGTGAAGGCACAATGGGCCAAATACCTGCAGCAACAAAACTGCACTGCACATGAAAAGAAAGACAAGTGGAAGGCTGAATGAATAGTGCTGGGTTTCTACCAAAGAAAGACATCTAAATATGGATGTCTCTACTTCCATTACATAGCTCAGAATGCTGCAGAAAATACCACATACTTAACATCACGCTATGCTAAAATCTGTTATATCTAGATGTAAGCACAGGTGGTCGCACCTGCTTGGCATTTCTGCCTGACGCACCTCCGACGGTGCCACTGCAGGCAGGCTGCAGGGTCGTCAGCTGGGGGGCCACCCATCATCTGATGTTTCGCTCCATTATCCCCCAGAACATCATAGGGAGGTGGAGCAACGACAGGGACGTCTCCCTGCCGCCCCCTGCAGCCTGCTGAAGGATCTGTGTTCGCCCCACTCTCTGACCCCAGTGTTATTGTCGTTGTGTGTGAAACAAGTCGCAGGGGACTGTGCATGGCAGGGACGTCCATCTCCCTGAGTCAGGCACAGGCCTGACCGCATACCAACGTCTCCCTCAAGAGCCTTCTTTCCCCCATGTGCCATCCTTCCTTCTGAGCCATAGCCAGAAACTCCCTTCCTCTGCCTCCTCTGCAAGGTCACGAAGAGCTCGCTTCCTGTTAGCGCCTGTGACACCCAGAGTTCTTAGTAGCCTCTGTGTGGATGTCCCGGTAAAACCCCTGCATCCAACCTCCACTGGGAAGGTGAATGGTTTCCACCCAGCTTGTGCGCATGTTGCTGCCAGCTCCGCGTACTTGTCCTTCTTCCGTTCGTACGCGGACTCCATGTGCTCCTCCCATGGGACTGTCAGCTCTACCATGATGACGGCTTTGGCAGGTGCTGACCAGAGCACGATGTCTGGGCGCAAGGATGTTATGGTTATTTCTGAGGGGAATTTCAGTTGGCGGCTGAGGTCAGCTGCCATTTGCCACTCACCTCCCAGTGACAGGAGTGACCGCTCTGTCCCCTTGGTGCGCTGTGCTGTTGACCCCGGCCTGGTAAACTGGATCCACCTCGGGGATGTGGGTAGGTTTGCTGTCCGGTTCACCTGCTGTCTGCGGGCCTCCAGGATCTCTGCGAGCTTGCGTAGGACCTTGTCATGCCGCCACCGGTATCTTCCATGTGACAGCGCTGTCTTGCATCCGGAGAGGATATGCTTCAGGGTTGGACTTGGGGAACTACAGAGATGGCAGAGTTCTTCTGTGCCAAACCAGGTAAGGAGGTTTCGCGGGCTCGGTAAGGTGTCGTACGTGGCCCTAATCCGGAAACTCAGTCTTGCCTGGGGAGTTCTCCACAAATCTGCCCAAGTGATGGTTCTATTTAGCACAGCCTCCCATGTAGTCCATCTGCCTTGCTGTTGCTGGCTCACCGCTGTGATCTTGTATGTTTCCTCCTCCATTTTGGCAACTTCAGAGATCACAAGATCCTTCCTCTCCTTCCTGGTAGCTTTGGACCAGTTCTTTGGTGCTGCTGCCCATCCTAGGCCAGCCCTGCCTGATTGTGTGACCCCAACAATCTCCTGGTGCTTCAGCCGTTCCACTGCCTGGGCAACTGCTTGGGATGCATTCCACTTCCGTCCAGTGCGAATCTGAGGGTTGGCAGCTCGAATTGCCGGGTCCATTGAGTCTCTCAGTTCGAAGTGGAGTCTCACCTTCTCCTTTTTGTACCCTAGACTGATGGACTGCAGTGGGAGCTGCAAGGTGTTTCTCCCAAACAGTGCCGTGGTGGAGAGAGAGCGTGGAAGGCCGAGCCACTTCCGGATGAAGTTGTTGGCCTTTGCCTCTAGCTTCAGGACCGTGGTCATTGTGATGTCACTCAATTTGAGGGGCCACATTAGGCGGTGGTACAGAGTAAATTGGTAACACCACACCTTGAACTTCCCTGGTAGGGGGCACTGGTCGATCTTGTGGAGGCCCTCCTGAAGTTGGGCTGTAATAGCTGAGGCCATGTTCTTGTCAGAGAGGTCTGCGGTGTACATTCTGCCAAGGCTTCTCACAGGTGCTTCTGCCAGTAAGGGGATTCTTTCACCAGCCACAGTGAAGATGATGTTGTCATTCCTGCTCCCTTTTCTGATCGACAGGCTGCGAGATTTTGGTGGCTTGACTTTCATGCGAGCCCAGGCCAATAGTTCTTCTAGCCGTCTGAGGAGTCTGGCTGTGCAGGCTGCTGTTTGGAGGAGGGTGGTGACGTCATCCATATAGCACCTCATGGCTGGAAGTCTTTGGCCTGTCTCTGCTCTGACCCCTCGGACCATCTGTCTTCCGCCTATCAGGAGGATCTCAAAAGCCACAGTGAAGAGGATGGGAGAGATGGCGCATCCCATTGCTATCCCCTTCTCGAGCCGATGCCAGTCGGTTGAGATATCCCGGGTTGTGTAGCACACATACAGGTTGTCAAAGTAGGTGGCTACCAAGTTCTGGACGCATGCTGGTACATGGAAGAAGCTGAGGGCGTACGAGATGAGCTGGTGAGGAACAGAGCCGAAGCCGTTTGCCAGGTCCAGCCAAACTACATGCAGGTCTTCTTTGCGTCGTTTGACTGTCTGGATTTGGTCAAATAACTTAATGAATAAAGTGCAGACTTGGCAGAGCTACAAACGATGTGTTTCTGGCTCATGACAACAACACGTCAACAGACCGGCACATCGTCACTTCCATCAATCAATTTTGACAATCTACATAGTATCAATCAGCAAAAAAGGTCCTTTTTGTGACAAGGTGGACAAATCATTTATTTGTGCCGATCAGGCAAATAAAGTGCCATGGTGATGATGAGGTGCTTCAGGTGAGCTTAGGCAAGAACAGCAGAGTATGCCGTAGAATAAATACATCTAATTAAGGAGAGACAAACGCTGGAGGCCAGTTATCATCGCTCATGCATATACTACATGATGAGGCCAAAGCAGGAAGATCAAGCCGTAACCTTCAACAGGCACCGCATGGAGCGGAGCAGCCCAGCTCTGATAACAGAGGCAACTGTAGCCATTTGCATTTGTGCATCCGAGAGGTTAGTGGGAGAAAAAAAGAAACAGAAATCACATCAGCACTAATGTATGCAAATGAATGCTTTGATTTTGGCAAATGTTTGAAAACCACAGTGGCCGTGGCCCTAGATGCCTTGATGAACTCTGTTTGACTGTTTTTGAATTTTCAAAAAGATTGAGCGCAAGCTTTGAAAATCTGCGCTACAGCAATATCCAGTGATGGTGTGGATGATGTCTACTAGGGAATGGACTCACACATGACCTCAGTGACTTAACATGCTTATGTGTCCACATTCACTGTGTTTAACAAGAGATTTATTGGATAGAGTTTTGCATTGTGTATTTATATAAGCTGTCTGACACTTTAATTCCCCTCTGTATCAATAAAAAAGTATTCTACG
>NC_085865.1:27941558-27979058 GCF_034702125.1 Engraulis encrasicolus | reverse complement strand
TATAGGCGTTAGAGGGACCCTTTTCCCACTCACGATGTGAATTAACATGATTATACTAGTGTCACCTTCTGCATAAAGAGCAACGGTGCCTCAGCCTGCCAAATATAAATTTGCTTCCAGCAAATTCCCTTCATGTGGGAGCCTTTTCAGCAAGTAGTTGTGCAATTGCTTCAATTACTTGAATGACCTACCCGATCATTCCACACCATACCACACCATAGGCTATGATAAATGTGTTAAATGAAACGAATGCACTTAACCTTAGACAGAAAGCAGATATGGATCTTCAATCTGGCTCATAATAAAATCAGTTCATGACCAATTGCTACTCTCAATTGAACCCATGGCTTGTGCTTCAATTCAAAGTAATGGAATTTCTTTGCCTTACAAAATACTCATGGTCCAGCTAAATCCTGTTTTGCATGTGAAAGGCAGTATGTGCCCATGTGGGAGCATAGAAGATGACTAATGGTCCACATGTCTGATGCTATTGGCTTGGGACACTGGAAGACAGGGCAATAAAAGAAATGCTCGCAGCTGGGCTTTTTGAGTCTCTACTTTGAAAATGGAGACTACCCCACATTTTCCTCTGTCTTTTAGATGATATACTTAGTGAAACTGATTTCCATTTTTATTACATGTTCTTAAAAAGTTGTCCTCTTTTATAACCACAGTCATGGAGAACATGTACTATGTTGGCCTTTTTTGCAACATTACCCTTATTTGGATTTCATGTCACACATGTTCAAAAATAAATCTTTTAAACATGCATATTTGAAATAATGTAAAATATATGATAAATAATGTAAAACTTGAAACTTGGCCTAAATAGTTTAACCACAACTGCTGTTTGTCCTCTTTTTTGACTTACTGTGATTTTAATTGTGTCGAAACAGAACAGTATTTCTGTAAACTACTTGTCTGACAGTCTGGCCCGTGTAGCTACGTATATGCACCAAATTTGGAAATAATTGTATCAAGTCTAATTGGGGGCTAAAACTCTCTCTCTCTCTCTCTCTCTCTCTCTCTCTCTCTCTCTCTCTCTCTCTCTCTCTCTCTCTCTCTCTCTCTCTCTCATTCACACACACACACACACACACACACACACACACACACACACACACACACACACACACACACACACACACACACACACACACACACACACACACACACACACACACACACACACACACACACACACACACACGGCAAATAACACACTATGCCTTAATGATTCACAGCTGGGTATGGGCTGCGTGTGTATTCTGTGTATTTCCTCTCACGCTGCTTCTTCACTAGCATTAACCCAGCAAGGCCTACTTACAGCACAGCCTGTCTGGCATATCTGGCCACGGCAAAATGAGCCTCCGAAGGCTTATCAGTGTGTGGGGACAGGCTGGGGAATTACTTGTGTCAGATTCCCAGAAACTGGAGGAGTAGTGTTTCATTAAACTGTGTGTATTGGGGAGACCTGGCCCATGCCTATGCCTGGCCTATAGACCCGTTCAGAGTCGACATCCTCATGAATAAGTGTGCATCGCTGACTAAAACACAACAGAGATATTGTAATGATATCACGAGAGACTCCACTTTTCTGGTTGGTACTGCACTCTAGGGGGAGTGCAGACTCCATTCAGAAAGAACGGGCTGCTGCGCTCAGAGCCGTATCTCGACACCGGCCACTAGGAGAACTGCAGGCATGGGTGAAATCGGGAGTGGTGATTCTGTATGTAATACTGGGTGACAGTGCAGACACTAAAGAGAGAAAAACTGCCGTTCTGAAGGGTGTACGTTGATTAAAAAAAATAGAGATTCCGAAAAGTACATTTGTTATGGTATTTTGAGAGGGAAGAGGCTGTTCTAGAAGCATAGATGTTTGTTGTTACAAGACATTAAACTACTGACTGGACTGATGACATTGTCAGGAATACCCGTGTCCGTGGTGCCCACTGCATATCTGAGGTTAGCGCGAGCATCCGTTATCTTATTTTGGAAAAAACACCTGTCAAGTCTCTGTACAAGTGAAAGAAGCATGGACGGTTTTGAGGCAGTGGTGCGCACGCAGCCAAATTATGTCATACCTGTTTACAAACTCTAAAGGGGTCTATGCATAGTAGCCTATGCCATACAGTATAGGCCAAATGTTTGGACACACCTTATAATTCAATGTATTCTCTTTATTTTTGTAGCTATTTGCAGTACATTGTAGATTTACGTTGTATAATTATGTGCTTAAAAATATCAGTTCTAGCTGTTGAAATGAGTGCATTGCATTGAAGGTGTGTATAAACATTTAGTCTACTGTAGATGGTACGTCGTAGTTCATATAATTACCCACTTTTACCAATTAGAAAGTGAATGCCAACATTATACCCATGCAGTTTTCCACCTATTTTTAATTTTCAATGCATGCAATTTAATGTAAGGCTACTTATATGACAGACCTCTTAGTATTACAGCAATCTTTTAAAATCTTCTTTCAGTTGATCTATTTTCTAAGTATCATCTATTATGTGGCAATATGTTTGACTGTATTTTGTGAACATAGTAAGCATTCTGGGTTACATTCAATGGGATGCATTCCTTTGATAATCAATCGCTTACTTATTCCATTGTTTGAACACAGTTTTCTATTGTTGGAATCTGGAAACATTGTTAAACCTTTAGCGCAGAACCTATGTTATAACTTCACTTTCACCAAAATTTGAATGGCTATGTCTTAATCTGTTACTAAAGTCTCTCAGTAATGTCACAGCAATGTTAAAATGTACCGTAGCTGTATTTTCAGCAAACAGTGAGCCGGCAACCCCATCTGCACTAAGAGGCTGGTTCAAGTTGTTATTGAGTGGTACAGCTTCAGCTATTTGGGAAAACACACACATCTGTTTTGTTACAAATAATTCCAACCCCTGAACCACTAAGCTAAAATGTAAGGCATAATGTGTCAAGATACAGTAAATAACAACTGAATCAATCAATAATATTCTACAGAATTTCTGCCTGTAAGAAAATAGCCCTCTCAGAATTAGATAAATTGAAGCGGTAGATTATCATGATGAGCTAATTCTCCATAGGGTCTAGCAAGCCATCGAAAAGGAAGAATGAAGAAAGGACGAAACGAAAGCAAATCAATGTTTTAAAAAATCCTTTTACCCATCAGTAGAGATCATCCCTTCAGTTGCTTGTAAAAGCCTCTGGAGAAATCCCTCAGCCTCCTTTTAACCACTATAAGGGAGACGTCTGCCCTTGTGCTGCTATAAGTTCTGCTTTGGGCTGCATCATCTTACAGAGAGGACTATGTTTTTTATGGCACTGCAACCTTGGGCTGTGTGCAATACACTTCAATGTAGTAGACTGCATAGGCGTAGCCAAGGGTGGGCCTGGGTCCGCCCACTTGACATCCAGGCCCTCCCCATTCACACTTGACAGTCAACTTTTGCCATAACTAATGGCATAGCACTGAGCGATAATTAATCATTTTGTCAAAAGTCTGGTTCATCTTCTGTGATTTTTATGATTTCAATTTCAAAGTATCATTTTTGAGCACGGTTTTATAATATCTACCTACATGCTTTCGGGATGGGCCCGTCTGATTTTTTCTGGGCCCACCTGTTTTATTATTTCTGCCTACGCCCCTGGTAGACAGTCAATCTTTTTCAGAAAACATATTTTTTATGAAAGCTTGAATGAAATACCATTATTGGTGTTATTATGTATTTATATACCTCTATCTCCCTTTTCAGGTGAATGCTGTAGATAGAGCCTGAGAGTCTGTAAAGATTTTAAGTTAACTGTAATAAAGACATCTTGAAGGGGGGGGGAAATCCTCCTGCGCCCATTGCAAGTTGGGGTTGTTCTGGAGATCAAATGAAAACACCAACAATGCAAATGGACATACTTAATACTTTTAATAAACATATATTCACAGTTGTAATACAATCATAGACATGAGGGATTTCTAGAACACACAAAACTAGTCTGTTTGCCTATGGCATATTGAACCAAAATGTATAAAACAACATTTTTCATATGCTAACCAAATTCAGTAGATACATCTATGTAGAATTGTTATGGATTCACAGTTGATTTGACATTGTCGATTCATTACAGAACATTCATAATGTAAGTTCAACCCTCTAAATGCTGAGTTGACACTGGAAATGTACTGTATAGGGGCTAGTAGTTAGAGTAAAGCTTGTACTGCTTTGTTTGGCCAATCAAAGGACATTTTTTGCAGGAGTACACTCAGAACATTGTGGCCTTGATGATGAGCGAGGAATTAAAAAAATGCACTAAGTGGATATACAATGAATAGCTGAATAGTGTGCGAGCACTAGAATAGGACACATAGGCAACGGGAAAAAATAATAATTTTGCAACTCAGAACTGAAGTGCAAACAAAGTTTCACATTGATGGATGCACAGCCACTGTTCCATTCACTTCTCTGTGCTAAAGTAATAGCTCTGGGCTGCTATTATTTTTAATGCAACATAATGGATGCATATGCTTTCAAGGGTGGGCTCCAAAATAGCATCAAAGATGTTTTGTATGTTCATCTTTGGTTCTCCAGGGTTGTCCTTGTGGCTAGTTATGGACATCTGGGAGTGCAACAAATCCAATTTCCAAGGCCATACAGATACATGTAATTAAACACTGTCTATCTGTACTTTCTGTACCTGTAGGTAATGACTATCCTGCCAGGTAATCACAGATGGTATGACTAAGATGTGATTATGGAGGAACTGTAATGTCACAACACTCTCATTGCTGTTGAAGAAATGTGACACTTTTAGTACAGCTTGCTCAGTGTGGAACGCAAAACTAGTGGTTCACTTTTCTTCATGACTTACTTCATGATATGTCTGTTGTATACCAACTTCAGTACAACTTCACACTTTTCATAACTTCTGATTACAGAGTGAGGAGTAGTTACAATGACTCCAACACTCCCATTAATGTTCTATATTTTTTCTTTTAAACGAACTGCCAGACATATAAGTTAGATCTCGGAAACCTGTTGGATGGAATTAAAAGTGACGGAAGTAAGATGATCGCATCGGATGAGGGAGGAAGAGGTTGCTGTTAACAGAAACTGCTGACATGACCATTAAAATGTTGAACATTGGAGGAAACACAGCTGAGCTCTCGTTCCTTTGTTCACCTATCGACAGCATAATAGATTATGAAGCCTTTGATTCAATGTCCTGCTCTGGCAGCTGCTCTGATGGTGTGTGTGTGTGTGTGTGTGTGTGCGTGCGTGCGTGCGTGCATGCGTGTGATAAGGAGGGGTTACACTAGGGGTGAATGTGAGGGTGTGTGTGGAGAGGATGCATGGGAACTTGTGATTGTGATATTTTGTCAATTGCATTGATTGAGGCCTTTTCTGCTTGGTGAGTGCTCATTGAAAGGGAATGTCTGAAGGGATTCTGTGTCTCTTGCCAGCTTTGGTGGTTATTAGGACCCTCTCAGACAAGGCAGCACACTTGTCCCCATGTCACTTAAATGGCTTTCAAGATGGCACCTACAGATCATGAAAGGCAGCACGTACCCAAGGTCTAGTGGAGAAAGGAGGAGGACAGGCTTATGGAGGCCTGAGATCTGAGGCGGAGGTAATGATAACTAAAAAGCAGAGTAAGAAAATAGTACATGAGTTGGAATTTTGCACCTCTGCTAATATGTTACTAGAAGTGGAATAGCCCTTTGAGTGCAGCATCAGTCATGACTCCGTAAACTCTAGCCAGAACATGATCATTTCAAATAATCCAACATACTGTATGCGAATGGGATCTGAAAACCACAAGCACAAACCTTTGATGATTTCCCCGTGAATCACCACTAAAATCACATTGCACGCTCATTACCACTCATACCTTGAGATGACAGATGTTACATGGTGCTGGATTGAACATTATGAGCTTCCACTTGTGTGGAACTTAGTTTGCAGACGTCTAATTTAGTGTCCTTTGTCACATTTATCTTTCCTGGTGAACCAGAAGCTATGTGTTGACGCCCAGGGGGCTGGGCTACACAATCCTTCTGGTACACCTGTGATTCGCTCTCCTCCTCCGTTTTCGAAATAACCGGGGCAGCACAACGAATCAGGATCGTAGGGATGGATTTCAGTGGGTATGACGTTTATCGAACGCAACACCCTCCCCCAGGGTAGTTCGGCTGTGCCCGCCCCCTCCCTGAATCTCAACAGTAATGGCGGCGTGCGAGGAGTTATCATGCGTCGGGATGGAAGCAGCAATTTCAGCGGTGTTATCCAAAATACCTCAAGTTGATTTTCTAAAGGACGTTGTTCTGTTTTGGTTCCCGACCTGGCGGCGCTTACGTGACGACACGTCCTACGTCACAAAGCTTCAACGTGAGGGTTCGAAGTGTCATGTCATTCATATGAGGTTGCTCCAACCGCGTGCAAGCATCTTTTGACTAAACCCCGCCTGCGGAGAGGCGTGAAAGGGCAGTGTGCCAGTAGCCTGTTACTTACAGGCTACTGGTTCACCAGGAAAACATTTATCAATAATCAATGTGACGTCTCATGAACTGACATTACACCCCAATTTGCGAAGTATTGCACAAGTATTGCTCAATTTCAGAGCCTAAAAAACGTTTGGTCTGTTCTGGTCTTTGGTCCACTTCTTTCCAAATTGTATCACACTCAGTAAAGTTCTGCTCCAAAATCTTCTAGCCGTTTGTCCACTCAAAATTGGGTGTCTCTTTCTGAATTGCAGAAATGATGTGGTCTGCCCCAAGGCACCTTCTCCCACAGCCAATCCATATTGTTTCTTAGAATGTGTGATGTGTGAAGGGGGGTTGGAGTGTTTCTGGGCATCATGGGCTTGTATATTACACAGCTTAGCATTAAAACTGCTCTTGTATCCCGTGCCTCTCTGAGTCTCTGTGTGTAGCTCACTGCTCTCTTGCACAAATCAAACTTTTGCTAGACAATTAGCCAGCCAATATGCTTTACCTCCCACACAACTGTGTGGTGGGACTTCAGTGTTCTTTAAGAATGATATCTTCTTTTCATATAGCTAGCGGGATGAAGCTGAATATGGATGAGAAATACAGTATACACCACTAAACAACCATACCTGGGGATGTAATTACTGCTACTACTGACTGTATAGGCAGAGGTGCTTGTGTTGCCAATTTAGCGTCTTTGCCACTAGATTTAGCGACTTTTTGCCACCTCTGGCGACAAAAAAAATCATCTAGCGACTTAGCGACTTTTCAGGCTCAATCTGGCCGAATCTAGCGACTATTTCGCTTGTCTTGTGAGAGGCAAATCAGTGTCCCTCCCCACGACACCACACAATGCATTTCCAGAGGCGGCGGGTAGAGACAGACGTGACACATGATGCACCACGGTGTGGCAGCGTTTGTGATACGCGCAGGAATTCTCATGCGCGTACATCTGCTTGTATGAGACTACGGCAAGCGATATGGGACAAAGATATGGCAGGAACCGAATGTCAACATAAACCGAGATTACACAATCTTCGATATGGTCACCAAATGTTTTGGGACTGTCATTTATGTTATGCCTACACTTTGGAATTAGATCAGAGTCTTGTGGTTACACAGGTTTATTTAACTTTACTCGGTCTACCCTACAAGCATATGACAAATTTAAATGAGCACTAGCAGGCTGGCCGCACCGACCGCAGTGAATCTCGGGCACATTGCGACAAAAAACTCATCTAGCGCCTTTAGCGACTTTTTGGTGCATGTGGCGACATTTTAAAACGTGCATTTTCAGTGACAAATGAATTGTTTTTCCACATAATTCTGACTCTGCGCCGCCGTCAGAAGCGTTTCCCACGGTTAAGCGGGGCTGCAGATAAGCTCTGATCGCCAAAAAGTAGCTAGCACCGCCCATTTGTACTGTGGACGAAGGCATGTGGGCACGTTTTCTGTAGATCAGCGCGCCGTGCGTGACATTGTGACGTCATACGTAACGTCATGACGTCATCTAGCGACTTCTAGCGACTTTTCAGCAAGCCCATAGCGACTTTGGCTGATTTTCTTTTGGCAACACTGCACACAAACTGCTTAAAGCTGCTTAAAGTAATTGATATTTGTACATATTTGTTCTGTCGTTTTCCCTCTTTTTCTGCAGTGCCACAGTATATACTGTATGTAGTATGAGACGACTAGTAATATGAGACGACTAGCCTACATGAACTAAACTCTCCTACACATACAGCCTTGCCCATATGCAAAGCCAAAGCACTGTCTGGGGAGAAAGTACACACGCATGCACACGCACACACGCACACGCACACACACACACACACAGAGGAGCATCTTGCCACCAGGCAAGGTAGGCAGCCGCTTGGGGCCCCAAGCCCACACACACACAGTAGTGGTGATTTTGGTTCAAATGTTCATTCTTTTGCATTTTCGCTTGGGGCCCCACCTGACCCTAGAATCGCCTCTGCACACACACCATCATACACAGTATACAGCATATGCTGGCACCACACTGGAAACCTAAGGTCAGGAATTGAAATGAGAATAAAATATAACCTCTCCTCTCCTCTTCATCCCCTTCTCCTCTCCCTTGCTCTAGTCAGTGACCCCACGGCTCTGTCCTGAGAGAATGCTGCACTTTTACAACAATATATCTCTGGCCGGCTGACAGGGGCCATTTTGGCCTTTCATGGGGGATTAAAAGCAGAGGGCAAACTTGTCCTAGCAGGATAAATCTGGGTTGAAGGGCAGGGGTGATAACGATTTCGTGGGGTATAAAAAAATGCTTCACTTACCACAGTCAGTGAATAGGATCACTGTTGTTGTTTTTTTTTAACATTCTTCTTTATTTCACTTTAGAATATACATGACATCATAAAACAAGTCTGAGTATTTTTTAGCATTAAATGTAATAACTGACAATACAAAAACCCCCTGCAAAATAATAATATCACTGTTGTGTTTTTATTAGTCAAAAGCTGTAAGGCAGAGATCAATAGTAAGTTTATGTCTGGTTCTTGGCCATACATGCACATACTAGTTTCGTGTAGCCTCCTACTGCAGATGGGCACGTCGATGAACCTATTCACTCTTTATTGAAAACACTCAACTACATCATGACTTGGTCATTACCATTTTGGTGACCATAAGGTTATAACAAAGGCCCTGAGCTAAATGTTAAAATACTATATTGTTTATTTTTTGTCAGTTTAATGCCCAGGTTTAATTTAGGCTCAAACACACGTACCTGCTATTCCCAGTGATATCAGTCTCCAGTAACAGACTAGCTTGCACTAATCCCGACAGCAGAGACAGTCTCATGAACACACAAAGGATAATTGTAAAATGGTCAATGAGTTTGCTCTCAATTTCACCAGCATAGTCACTGAAGGGTTGATTATGAGAAAACACTTCAGCTCATTCCAATGGCAGGGATAGTAAGGGCCAAAACATACCAAGGCGGAACGCAACGGTCCCGGGACGAACACGGTCTTTCTGCTTAGTTTTGGCCGGCGTGTTTTTCTCTGCTTTTCACACTGACAGCGTCGGCGTGCGCGGCCAGTCCTGTTCAAAACCCTCCCCACAGCCAAAGCTAGCATGCTACTTTGCCATTCATTTGAATGAGACACCGCCGGCCGCCGGCGTGAAAAATACGCTCGAGTTCTATTTTCCAAATGCAGCGCGGCGCGGAGCCGGCTCCCGCGCCGCTGACGCTCGACTACCGCCGGTTGGTGTGTAAGGACAGATATGTTTCAATGTATTTTCACCGACGCCGGTAAAAAACGCGGCCGTTCGGCGACGCTTTACCGCCCTGGTGTGTAAGACCCCTAATAGACCACAGATGTTTCCAAACTCTGCTCTTCTCCAATCCACTCTACTCTCTTGATCTATCTACTGTATGTGGTGATCCATCAGCTTTGTGATCACACACACACACACACACACACACACACACACACACACACACACACACACACACACACACACACACACACACACACACACACACACACACACACACACACACACACACACACACACACACACAGCACACACAGCACACACATTTACTTATTGGGGGCCATTAGTGATGTGGTGCCCTTTAGTGCTTGTGTGAAATCTCTTTGAGTTTGTGTGGTTTGTAGTATGGCTCCTGGCGAGGAAAGGCTTCGGTCTTGGGGCTGCAAGAAGGGGGAGAGGGGGGTGGGGGAGTGGGGGGGATAGTCAAGAGGGGTCTGGTCAAGGTTGCTGTCTAATAAATGAGGTGCTGTCATGTTTGCAGATGCTCAAGGTCCTCGGTGACACTTGTCTCAGCCCCCTGATCAAGAGGCAGGGCTGCACACATTCCCACGGAACATACACGCACACACTTGTGTCACACAGACACTCACAATCACACAAAGTTATGTCACAAAAACAAACGCTAATAGACACAGGCACAAGTGCACACTCTGAGACAAAACGGGACATCTATATTCATAGTTTAATTCCTGACGTGCAGACAGCTTCCCAAATTCTCTCTCTCTCTCTCTCTCTCTCTCTCTCTCCTTTATTCTATTGTCTTTCCGACTTTGTCTCAGTTGACGTGTGTACAAATTCATCTTCTTGTTGTTTTCTCCCTTCTATGCTCTTGACATTGTTTTTCCTCTCTCCCCCTCACAGTCATTTCACACCTCTGCCTTCAGACTTCTCTTCCTGCCTTTTGACTGCAAATGCTGGCGCCTGCTGTGTTTCACTACATGACCCTCATGTTGCTCACCTGTTGAAAGTGTGCATATTCATAAAGCAAAGCTAATTAGCTCATACGGCACTCAATGACACAGGCCGCCAGCTGGGAAAAAAACGTGTCTAGTTTCCTTTCTGGCTGGATTTGCCTTCCATAAGCTCATACGTGGAGGAAAACATCACCAGACACATTATGAAACTATTGCACGTATAAACACACACACACAAACACACACACACGCTCGCTCACACACACACAATACAGTACACGGAGAGGTTTGTGTGGTCAAGGCAATTTCGGGGTAGAAACAAAGGAAACCTTGGATATCAAACAGGCTAACAGGACACATCTTCCATATTCTGTGTGAAGTCAGATCAGAGAGACCAAATGCATAAATCAATAAATAAACAAGCGTTCACGGTATTACAAAAAAATGGGGGTCTGATTTGCCCTGATGCAACAAGAAAGCAACCCCATGAGTATGCAAAAGTTGTCCTTTGCTTGGGACCAGTCTGTGGGCTGATTAGCGCACTATCCCCCATGAGACCATAAGCGGGTTAGTGTGTTTATGTTTGTAAATAAAAAGAACTCACCACAGAGGGGAGAAATGCTACAGAGTTTTCCTGATATACAAACATATTTGGTCTTGTGAAAGAACGGGCCTGTATAGAAGAAGAAAAAAAAACGGTAGACAGAGCGCAACAGAAACAGACCAAGAGATTCCAAGAAAGAGACAGATTTAGGGACTGTACGTTATTTACCGGGGGGGGGAGGGCTGGTGCGCTGGAAGTCCGGTCAAAAAAAAAATCATGGGCCCCCCCCCCCCCCCCCATTTTTTCCCCATGGCCCTCCCCCCACTTCAATTTTGTTTTCCCATGGCCCTCCCCCTACAGGTACAAAAATGTAGGCTAATATGTAAAATTGGTAGATGAACAACCATCATGACAACAGTCAGAGTAGCCTATATCAAGGGCGGTTGTCTGCACTTTTATGTGCTATCGATATCAGTGGATACCTATGAGAAGCCGCTAGAATCTACCACTGCGGCTGCATGGGATGCCTTTTAACTCCACTGTCACCAAGACACATTGCAGGGACGCAGGAACTCATTTTGACCAGGGGGTGCTGTGGTCAGCGGAGGGTCTGGGAGTCCTCTCCCAAAAAAAAAATGTTTTTTTAGATGCAATTTCCTGCATTCTAATCAATTTTAGGATGAAGAATGGCGAATCCCATCTGACTAACTTCTTCATGTTTTATGTAGCCTAACCAAGGATGACTAGATTTTACCTTTTTTTTGTTTAACATTTTACTTCAAAATTATTAAGTTCTTCTTGTGGAAGGGAAACGCGCACCTAATGTGGAGGTGAGGGCGTGTTCAAGAGCAAATCGCGCTGCCGTGACAGTTTCTCTCTTCTCCATGGGCAGTCAATGTGTGAAATTAGTAGAAATGCATGACTAGGCTATGCGATGCACTTGTGAGAGGTGACCGGGCTTTCAAACAATTTAGATTTTCTTGCAATTGCGACTGTGTATCTCAAGATGCATACGATCAGGACCCCTGCCTTGTCTCCCCGCCCGCGCACAAAAGCACGCACGCACACACAGACAGGCATAGGCCTACTGCTTCCCGAATGTGATTACACTCTGACGGCCAAAGAGTTTGTGCTGTGATCGGCGAGAGAAGTAGGTTAAGCGCCAAAGCAGCTGGTGCCATTGCTGGCTATTGATACAGGGAGAGTGTGAAAGCCTAGTTTGCATTTGGCGTTGGCCATATTCAAGACGCACTAAAAGGTGCCGCTAAACGGTGGTCAAATCAGCAGCAAGAGGCAAAAGGAACAAATCGCCACCACTACAAAAGTCCAAAACATCTAGCCTAACAATAGCACAGCCATTTCACACCGCGGTCAACTTTGGCAACAGTTATTGGCCTATGATAGACAAGCCACGCACACCATCGGCTGTGCTATAGATTCACCCCATAGCCAACTCCGAGGCTAAGATAGACTTCACCAGCAATAGGCTACTACGAATCCAATCTCCACCGCAAGAAACAAAAGTCACTTCTTACCTGACACGATGCACAATTTTGGTGACATTCCCTTCTTCCGTCGCACTTTAAATTCACCTAATTCCTTGCTTAGTTGGTCCGTTTTTGATCACCAAAGTGATGAGACTTCTCCTCACAACAAGTTAGCTCCTCCAATGGGTTTAAGACCGTGTATGTTGATGCATGCCCAAGCCAACATATCGCTGTTAATACCACTTTTATTACTACCTTGACACCACAAGCTAAACAAAACAAACGTCTCTCTCGGCGGTGCTATGCGACCATTGAACACAGATGTCAAGCACACGGCGGTGCCAATAAATAAAATCATGACTTACCAGAAGCTGTGACCACCAGTTGACTACAACACCTCTCCAAAATTCCTCTGGAAATGCCCATCCAATTCATTGTCAAAACTTCCCAAACTGTTTAGCCCATAGGCCTATTACACCTCAGCTAGTTTGATATTTGCTCACAGGCATTTTCTATGATGCTCAATGTTCCTTCGTAGTAGGCCCTACTAGCAATCCTACAGTGAAAGAGAGTCAGCGCGGGCAATCTACAGTAGCTGCACCTGATAGTTTTTTGACTACAGATACATGCTTCAGTGCTAATGTAGGCCTATGCACCCGGAAAGCGGTGTGTTTCAGAGCATTTTTTATTATTATTTTAAAAAAAAAAATGAAAATAAAATAAAATAAATTTGGTTTTTTTCCCCATGGCCCTCCCCCTAACTCCGACTTTTTTTGCCATGGCCCTCCCCTCCACCTCATTTTTTTTCATCATGGCCCTCCCCCCCCTACGCACCAGCCCTCCCCCCCGGTAAATTACGAACAGTCCCTTAGTGACAAAGAGAAAAAATCAGAGGGAGAGAGAGAGAGAGAGAGAGAGAGAGAGAGAGAGAGAGAGAGAGAGAGAGAGAGTTAAACAGATCTAGCCAGACAATAACAACATAACAATTAACATTTCCCAAAGGGCATGGTTGACCCGCGTTCCTTAGTTTGCTACTGGTTGTTTCCTTCCCGACAAAGTGGGATGAGTTCCCGATTTTTCTGGAGTTCAGAAACAATATTTGCATTGCTCCTGGCCTGACTAGGAGGGGTGTGGCCTGACTAATACGGAACCCCTTTAGTAACCTCTTTTGGTCTCATTCTCAAAGGGTTGAATTAAGACTACAAAATTCATGGTGTGTACAGTTTACTGGACCAAAAAATATCACAGCTTTAAAAAAAAAGCAAAAATATAGTATTACTCAATCCGCAGTCTGTCTGGCTCCCCAGTGGGATCTCTTGCTGTTCTGACAGCTGATTTTTACAACGGGCCTAGTGTTTATGGTTTGAGACATGACCCACATTTACCACAAGCCTTCTGTGCCACATTATTGTAGTAAATCCATTTCACTTCAGCAACTTCCTTCTATTCCTCTTCACCACATTTGGTGAACATGTTTATCTGACGTGCTCAGTAGTGCTCCTAATAGCTATTTAATGTTCACTGAGCACAGTATGGATTTGAAAATACAACACTTTGCTCCATGCTTGTTTATGATTCACACAGCACAACACTTTGCTGAGCGGGCAGAAAGTGGGATAACATCGATATTCACTTACCATTACTGAGGCAAGAACAAACTGGTCGTTTTACAGACACGATTGCAAGACCCCATGTAGGCTGCATACATCTGATGCACATGAAGTAATTGAGAACAAAAGAGGCTTGACTTAGCCAAAGCTGATGTAACATAATCACTGGGCTCCTCTTCTCTGAGGAACTCATTGTTCTAATTCTGGGGCGACAACATATCTACAAAAAAAGAAACAGATAATTGAAACAAGCATATATAAAGACAGAAAGAGAGAGGGTAGATTCTGAATATAATAAAAAGTTAAATCTGTGGAACAAAAGAGAAGTCTCTAGTGAGTAACATTATGCAGTCATTATTTTGCCCTTTCATGATAAAAGGTGATGAAATACTAGCAAAACAAATGTGTAAGAGAATCCTCAAACACTTGTTACGAATACAAGGCAATGGAATGGAACATTAAGGGCCTGCCAGGCCCCACCATCACATTAAAACTGAACTGTTTAAAATATGTGTCTGTCCCGAACTGCTACTACTACCACTAGTACTAGCCTTCAACAACAAAAGCAACTACTGCTGCTAATTACCTCCGCCAAGGAGGTTATGTGATCGCCTGAGTTTGTGTGTGTGTGTGTTGACTGTGTTTGTTAGTTCGCTGCTATTCCATTGCCTGCCACAAAGTGCGCACGGTGAGCACTGAGCAGAGGCGTGCCTCCGCCTTTCTCAGCAAGGAACAGGGAGAGACTCTCTCCTTCGCCGCCAACTCCAACACCAAGTGCATTTCACCTAAAAAGTTGTTCATCTGCAGGCAGCCTTCATCCGCAGGCAGTAATCAGTCCTATCAAATGAATTACCACCGCTACCAAAAATATTCAATGTGTGATGTGTCGCCTAGGCTACGTTATCATTGCTGTTGCGAGAAGGACAGTGACCACCCCCGCAGATCGTTTAGGTTTAAATGCTGTCAAATGAATTACGTTGTCAAAACTATGGAATATGTGATCGTGTAAATTCACAATGTTGTTGTGGACTGTGACTTAGGTTCACAATCCTGTCGAATTAATTAGGCTACCGTTGCCAAAATAATTTATGACTGTAGGCCTAGGCCTACGTTCACAATGCTGGTAAAATTCATTACATCCCCTTCGCTACATTTAAAGATAACCCCAAGTTGTTTGCGAGATGGACAGGGATCAGAAAGCCAGACAGCATGCATAGCCTAATGGCTGAGCACCGGCAGATATTCCACACGGGTGTGCCTGCGACATTCTAAGCAGTAAGGAACAGGGTGGGACTGCCTCCTTTGACACCAGCTCCAACACCAGTGTTATCAACCTAAAAAGTTGCTCATCAGCAGGCAGCCTATAGCCTAGGCTACACCCTCGTTGAAGTTAACAAACAATCATGTAAAATTAATTACCGCTGCCTAAAATATGTGTGAAGTGGAAGTGAATTGTTGCGAGATGGACAGTGACCACCGCAGATCATTTTGGTTGACAATGTCAAATTAATTGGGTACCATCGCCAAAAATATGGAATTTGTGGCTGTGTAAGTTCACAATGCTGGTCAAACACCCCCTTCACTACATTTAAAATTAAGCCCAGTTGAGAGATAGACCACTAATTCCGACAGCAATACCCATGGACTGATTAACAACGGTGAATATTGATTTCCCATGAGGAATGCGGGGAAGCAAATGCCGCTTCAACCGACAGCACCAAGAACCACCAGTGGCCCATGAGAATGATGCATAGACAGTACCATCGTAGGCAAAAAAAATAAAATAAAAATAAGCCTAACCCTTCTGTGGTTGTTTCAGTTTTGTTGGTCAAAATCATTACATTCCCTTCACTAATTAGGCTACAGTTCTATCAGCGCATGATCACAAACTTTCAAAGCAGGTAGATTTTGCAAATGACTGAACTGACATGAATGTGTCATTTTGAAAGTCTGACACAGGAATATAGTCGTTCATATTGGCAAAGTGATTATTTTTGTCCATCATCTAATTATGCCATGCCTTGGCGGAGGTATGTGCTCTCACAGCACTTTTCTAGTTCTACTACTTCAATAACTAGCTGACTACTAAAAATACGAGCATCAACAATCACAAATAATAGTAGGAGTAGCACAACGCTCCCTCTTCTGAAAGTTGCCAGGTTTGTGGTTTGTAGGTATTTGAGGTTGGAGAGAGGTAAGAAGAGGGGTGGTACGGGTTGAGGAGGGTGGGAGATGGATGGCCGTGTTGTCTGTGTGCCACGGTGGTGTGTGTTTGTGTGTGTGTGTGTGCGTGCGTGTGTGTGTGTGTGTGTGTGTGTGTGTGTGTGTGTGTGTGTGTGTGTGTGTGTGTGTGTGTGCGTGCGTGTGTGTGCGTGCGATATAAGCACCACACTTAAAGTGGTATTATCCAGCGGGTCATGAATTAGGCATGAAGACCTTATGGATGACGGGTCAAACCATTACACTCACACAGCCTTGGCTTCCACTTGACCCCCTTGGCCCGTACATGAACCCTGCAATGGCCTTGTCTCAAGGCTCACTGAAGACATCAAGTCTGCCTTTGCAAGTGACACAATCAGAAAAAAAGGGAACGGTGTGTGTGTGTGTGTGTGTGTGTGTGGCAGACAAGGCATTGCAATTTACTTGAAGGAAATGCTGGTCTGACCCTAACAATTTTCTGTGTGTGTGTGTGTGTGTGTGTGTGTGTGTGTGTGTGTGTGTGTGTGTGTGTGTGTGTGTGTGTGTGTGTGTGTGTGTGTGTGTGTGTGTGTGTGTGTGTGTGTGTGTGTGTGTGTGTGAGAGAGAGACAGCCACACAGGTAACACACTGCTCTCTGCAGGAGAGAAGAGAGGCCCAGTGGCCCAGAGAGAGAGAGAGAGAGAGAGAGAGAGAGAGTGTGAGAGAGAGTGTGTGTGTATGTTTGGACATGTAAGACAATGGCATGAAGACAAGGCATTGCAATTTACTTGAAGGAAATGCTGGTCTAACCCTAACATATTTCTGTGAGTGTGTGTGTGTGCGTGCATGCGTGCGTGCGTATCCATTTGAGAATAAGTGTGTGTGGTAAGCAAAGACGATAGAAGACAGTTCTGACATCATAAGAACGTATGGCATGACCGCCACTGGGAGTCACTTTTTTCTTCTACTGTCAGTACTAGTGCATTTATCTGCATATCACGATATAAATACGGTGATATTCTGTTTGTAAGCATCCCACAAATGCCCACAAAATAAAAGATATATTAGCAGCATAATAAATAATATATAAAAGTCCATATGCATCTCATAGTATAGACTAAAGTGCAATGTCCCAACCGACAGGGCTGGGGTGTGTAACAGGTCACCAGATACCTTGAATTTTTTACAGCTGTCATTATTCCGAGCCAATAACGTTGAATTTGCCCACAAACTCAACATTTACGACCGCATATCCTCCTTTGACCAGAGCCGGAACTCACAGCAGTTACTTGCACCCACAATGCAATTCAAATGGGAGTCACAAAATGTATCCATCATGGCGTGGCACCCACTACCCATGAACACTGTTCTCATGCTACACCATGGCCAATGTATTTTTCCAGGAAGTGATTGTTCTTTTCCAATCTAATTTCTGTGGTGGTGAACTTTTTGTTGCCAATTTCTTGTGAAGCCTCTCATCTCTTAAAGTGACCCAATCCCAAAATAATTGTGTTGTGAGCCGTATAGAAATGTATAATTGTTTTTTTATGTGCTTATTAGTCCAAATACAGAGTTCACAAGATGATTACAATCAGTCTGCACTTAATTATTTTTGGTATTGTCTCATACGAATGAGCACCACAAAAGTTCTGTGACTTATTCAAAGCATCTCTTCAAGTATCTTGAAAATTCATTTGTGTGTGTTTGAATGCTCTTAATATCACTTAATTAGCACTTAATTATCTTTCAAGTGCGCACAGATGGGTGGTTACACACACACACACACACACACACACACACACACACACACACACACACACACACACACACACACACACACACACACACACACACACACACACACACACACACAGATGGATATTTCTGACTAAAAGGAATTTATCACTTGTGATGAAAGACACTGACAAAGACAAAGTCATTGAAAAGAAGAAAAAAATGTAAGAAGAAAGCAGAGGGGGCACTTTGTAAACTTGGTAAACCAGATGCTAACCTTGGCTAGAAGCCTTTGAAAGGTAAGCAGGGGTTGGAACAAAGGTTCCCTTTGTGTTATTTCAGGAGGGCCCACAGTCATTCTTATTAATGTTTTGCCTGCTAAACCCCAGCAGCACTGACGCCATGACTGCACTGACACATGTGTATCTCATCTCACATCTCATACAAATTACTCATATTATAGGGTTTACAAAACCACCAGTCACCAGTGGACTACTCAAGCACTTCACTGTTGACATCCGAGACCTGTGTAGTAGTAATAGAAATAGAATATAAAAAATAGCTTTTGAGTGGTTTCATACTCCAGGAAAAAGGGGTTAATGCAGGGGTGTCAAACTCAAATTGACCGAGGGCCAAAAACAAAATCTGGAACGAAGTCGCGGGCCGAACTCAACAATTATTTTTTTAAATGGACTAAAATAGTGCACATACATTCACATACATTCTTTGCCATCATCTTTGTTTGTTAAAATGTGTCTGCACATCCTGTGACACAACAAATTTAGTGTTACACTATACATTAATGGTGTATGTGGGACAACTGCAATACACATTTGAAATGGTCTCGCGGGCCAAATAAAATGGCTCCGCGGGCCAAATTTGGCCCCCGGGCCTGAGTTTGACATCCCTGGGTTAATGGGTCCCTAGATATTAAGTAATATGAAGTGACCCCTGTTACTCTTCTATTTAGAAATAGCATTACACTTGGCTACACTAACTGTGAGCACTAGTGATGTCCATGTCGAGAGTTTTCATGACATGCTCAAGGTCATGCCTATGGTGGTTTAGTGAAATACTATCGCAAACTACAAACATATGCACCCGTTGAAAGGGTTGTGTTGGAAGCCTGTTTTGTCGATATGACATAAATAGACTTCTCCACTGCTCTTCCATGTTCCACTTTGATTAAGCTATGTTTATCTTTACCTGCAGTTTCAGTGTGCCTGATCTGTAATTAGATTTGTATGGTTTTGGGGAAAACAAGGCCGTCTTTTAGACAGTTTCATACCATCTAAAAGGGGTTATGAGACATACTACTCCAATTATTATTCATTACATAGCTTCATGTCGTGTTTGACATTCTGAGCTATTACTATTACTAAGCCTATTAAACTAATTAATGGCCAAGCAGCGAAGCTGGCGAAGTAGCCAACTTTCTTCTCCTTAGTAAGTCTATGGCAGCCCATAGAACCATATGGTCAAAAATGCTGAAAATTGGCACACAGGTTCTGTCAACATTACCCACAAGAATGTATAGGTCCCCACCCCCAACCCTCTAGCGCCACCAGCAGGCGAAAGTTGCAGGTACATTTCTGCTTGTAACTTTTGAACTGCCGGGACAATTTTCATGAACTTGGTACCCCTGGAATCCTTGGGCCGAGACGAATCCAACATACCCTATGTCATGGTTTTTCCGAAAATCAATAAAATCGCTATTTTAAGCTCAAATTTTGTTGAAAATTCCTGTAAGTTGGTACACATGATCTTTGGACCAAGCTGAACAAAAGTTATTGCGTGAATTTTACGCAAATGTTTTCGTTTGGCCGTGACAGCCAATCAAAAACGGCCTAAAAGTCGCCCAACAGGAAGTGTGGTCATATCTTGGGAACCCCTTGTCAGAATCATCTGAAAATTCTCACACATATTTTTGTATTTCTCACAAGAAATTAAAGGTCTCTAGCTCAAGCTCTCTAGCGCCACCAACAGGTCAAAGTTTCAGCTACATTTGTGCCTGTAACTTTGAACCGTTAGCTTGATTTGAAATCTGGTGGTACCTTTGGAATCCTTGGGCCAATACGAATCCGCTATGATGTCATATCCGCTGTTATAGAACGTCGACCATTTTGAATTTTGTGAAAATTTTGACAGCCCATAGAACCATATGGTCAAACATGCTAAACATTGGCACACATTTTCTAGACCCATTCAACATTACCCACAAGAATTTTTAGGTCCCCAGCCACTGCGCTCTAGCGCCAACAGCAGGCCAAAGTTGCAGGTACATTTCTGCTTGTAACTTTTGAATCGATGGGCTGATTTTCAAAAGCTATCCCTGTAATGGTATGGTATGGTATGGTATGGTATGGTATGGTATGGTATGGTATGGTATGGTATGGTATGGTATCCCTTAATCCTTGGGCCGAGACGGATCCAACGCACTCTATGACGTAATTTTCCGCGTGGATTTAGCTAAAATCCAAAATTCCACCATTTTGGATTTTGTGAAAATCAATAAAATTGCTAATTTAAGCTCAAATTGTGTTTAAAATTCCTGTAAGTTGGTACACATGATCTTTGGACCAAGCTTTTTGAGTGGATTTTACACAAATGTTTTCGTTTGGCCGTGAGAGCCAATCAAAACCGGCCTTAACGTCGCCAAACAGGAAGTGAGGTGATATCTTGGGGACCCCTTGTTAGAATCTTCTTGAAATTCTCACACATTGTCTTGTACACGTCATGACCGACCACAAGAAATCACAGGTCTCTAGCTTGGACTCTCTAGCGCCACCAACAGTTCAAAGTTTTAGCTACATTTTTGCACCGTACGCTCAATTTGAAATCTGGTGGTACCGTTGGAATCCTTGGAATGACGTCATATCAACAGTTGGAGAACGTCCGCCATTTTGGATTTTGTGCAATTTGAAAAATGTGCTTTTTCCTACAAATTGAGTTGGATTTTGACGAACACATTCTTCACAGTCTGCTGAGTACTCATAAAAAAATTGTAGGCCCTCACCCTGAACCCTCTAGCACCACCGGCAGAGCTGGCCATTTGGGGCTACTGCAGTTAGCAAAAGGGCCGTCTGCCTGGTCGCCTCTCTCTGTCGCCGTGGCGACTTGCGGGTTTCTGCTTGGCCCCGAACTTGCTGCTTGCAGCTATATTTGCTCCATAAATTAATCCTTACGGCAAATTGACAGAATTGTGTTTTAATTGGCTCCTATATTACATTTTAAGCAATCCACAAAACTATTTCCAGACATTGATCCTGCTAAAAGTGCAGATATAAGAGCACACAAATGGAGGCTCCTTTGCTCCGCTCTATCTGAGTGTAAGGGCGGCCAACTAGCAGAGTGTGACATGGACTGTCTTTAAATCTCCCTCCCCAAGCCTGCATCGGTGCTGAGCTATCGGACTGGTCCTTTAGCTCAGTGGTATCATGCTGTGTCTCCACTATAGTGTTAACTAGGAAGTGGCGGGTTTGACCTCCGAGTGGGGTACTACGCAGGAACACCTGTTAGATGGGCAGTAAAATATTTACTTTTTTGATCATGGAGTGTGGAAGGTCACTACATGTATTTAAAAATGAATGTCTCTTCTCTTCGATCTCTCCCACTATCTCTCTCTTTTTGTTCTGGCATTGTATGCAGTCGGCAATAGATCCATTGTAGTACATTTTCTTCATCAGTCTGTTCTCATTTCAACAATATTATTCCATTCCACATGTTGACTTTTGAAAGATATATTGTCCCTTGTAGTATAAACCTCAGTTTGTTCTCAGTTTTAAGTGCATTTTCATCAATACAGTGGAGTGTGCATGTTTCATCATGGGCAATTTCATTTGGAGGCAAAACAATTTATTGACTTGGCTCTTAGCATAGTGTCACATTTAATCTACTGCATGGCTTTCTCCCAAATATTTTAAAAGTTTCATAAGAACTAATATATTTTTGTTCCACAGAGATATTGAGACATTTTAAGGTTAAATTAGATGTTATTATACTGCATGGGCAACAATGCTGCTGCACGACTGATCACAATGCAAAATGAATGAATCAAACAGTCTGTGTCAAAGTCTGTGAATAATGCAGTCTCTTCACAGTTTGATAAACATTCTCTTCCATGTGCCTTAATGTCACCCACACTAACATGATCCTCCCCGAAGTGACAAAACAAATTTAATGATTCATTGCGGAAATTTACTCACATGAGCATCATGCAGAAAAGCCTTTGGAGGAATTAGGAAGGAGCAACACAATGTCTCCACTGCTTAATTCCCAGTAAAACAGTAGGCCTACAAGTGAAAATGTGAGAAGGGTGGAGTATGGAAAAGTAATGGTACACTGAGTTTAATCAACTTAAGCTCAAGTCATGTTTCCAGAGAGTGTAACGGCAAGCCTGGAAACATTATCTGCTGAACTCAAGCTGTTATGATGTTAAGATCAACACCAAAATAAATGATTCAAGCAGCTCGACTTCTTTTGGAAACTTTTAAACATTGAAGCAGTTCAGTGCAATGTGATATGTGCTGCAAGGCTCGGAATGTACTTGTAGAGACTTGTATTAGGTTGTACAGATCAGGACCATGGACAGCAATATCATTATGCTTATTCCCTCAGTGGACATAACCTGTTGAGCAACACATATTGCCTCAAAAACTACACCAATGTTAGACTTTTGACAGTGAAATAGCAGTGTCCATTCAACACTTTGAGAGTACAGTGGGACGCAATACAACACAGAAGATGTTAAATTGTCTCTCAAAGTGTTGAATTAATGCTGCATTTTCTACTGTATTGAATGTACTTGGGAAGAACAGTGTTACAATATACTTTTCCCTATTCTTAATTTTGCTCTACTTTTTATCCTCTTCTAGTCTGATCGTTAATAACATCCGCATCTTGTAGTTTTGTTGTGGTTACTCTTGGCCCTGCGACAAAACCAACACATGGCAGACTTGCTCTTAACTTCCATCAGCCACATCAAGGGAATTAGTGGAAAAACCTGGCAAGGATTTGTGATTTCATCCAAGCATTGATGCATGTGTCCACAATAGCCATCTCTTCCCAAAGTTGTGTCTCTTTTGTTTGTTATCTGTTATTCTGTCTGTTTTGTTTGTTTTTAATTTTTTCTTTAAGAGCACACCCACACAACATTGGAGAATGCCTTGAACATCATAAATGAGACTGAGACTTTTCGGTAACACTTAACGGGTGTTTGCTTCATAATACGGTGAACACTGCGCTGGGTCATTCAGTCAGATGTGACGTGATAGGTTTGCAACAAACAACAACAATGCTGCATTGCTATAATGATTGTTTCATGTGCCGTTTATGATGGTAATAGGAATGTGTTAAAAAGCAACCTATACAGTAAAGCATTGACTGAAAGGCTTTAGGAGATTGTATCAGATAGTAATGACTTTCTTCCTTACAGAATCAGTGAACGATTCTCACCACCCACCCAGACCCCCACCCCCACCTGAGGGAATTTCAAAGGGGGTGAGTGGAGTTTATCCCATGGTGAAAAAGTGGGCTTTGAATGAAAATGCTGACATGATCATTAAAGTGTTGAACAGAGTGAAGAGCACGGTACCTTTGTTCACCTACCGAAAGCATAGTAGATTATAAGAGCTCTTTGATTCAATGTGCACCACTTGCATTTTCTGCTGCCGATTTAAAGAACTTGTGATCATCATGCTATTCTGTCAATGGAATTGACTGCTTTTCTGCAGGTTGAATGCTACTTGGTAGAGGCAACTGAAGGGATTTTGTACAGCTTGTGTGTCTTATTTTTCCTACACAGAAAAGAAGAAAGAAGAAAAGAAAAGAAGAAGAAAATTGAGAGAAATAATTCAATTTCACAGTATTTCATAGAAAGTGGAGAAATGTCATGTTCCAAAAAATAGCAGTGTTGACATTGGTCTTTGGAAACTCAAAGATGTTCTGCACAAACTAACAAATTCTTGTCAATTCACATTTGCTGAGCATCCTAGACTAATATTTGGTTGCTTAACCATGGTTTTTAATAATAGTTTTGCGTCTGTGGTGCATGGAGTCGACCAAAGTCCGGCAACGGTCAACAGGTATTGCAGCCCAGGTCAATTGTACTACATTCACATTTACAGCCTTTTTCATGTCAGCCCACAGTTTTCTGTGGGATTAAGGTCCGGGAATTGTGCTGGCCACTCAATTAGTTGCATGCTGTTTGTCCGGAACCATGATTTTGCTTGCTTGCTGTAGTGTTTGGGGTCATTGCCTTGTTGAAACATCCACTTAAAACGTATTTTCTCTTCAGAATAGGGCAACATGACTTCTTCCAATATCCTGATGTACTCAAACTGATCCATGATCCCCGGCATGTAGAAAATCAGACCAACACCGTAGTGCGAAAACATCCACATACTGTATCATGATGCACCATCATGCCTAACCGTCTTCACTGTGTATTATGGCTTGAATTTTCTATTTGCAGGATGTCCGGCAAATTGTCTGTGACCCTTAGACCCAAAATTAACAATCTTATCTAATCTTATCTAATGGTGGTGCAAGTATCATGATGGGTATGTTTTTGCACTACGTTTGTACTATGATGTTGGTCCTATTTACTGCATACCAGGTGGCGTGGATCAGTTGGAATACATCAGGATACTGGAATAAGTATACTGAAGAGGACTTGCCTTTGACGTGGATGTTTCAACAAGACAAACCCCAAACACACCAACAAGTGAGCAGAATCATAGTTCCAGACCAACCGCATCCAACCAAGAAAAACCAAGAAATGCAGAGGAATTGTGGAATGTAGTACAATTAAACTGGGCTGCACTACCCATTGAAAGTTGCCAGACTTTGGTTGATTCCATGCACCACAGATGCGAAACAGTTGTCCCAAACCATGGTTATGCAACCAAATATTAGTTTAGGATGCTCAGCAAAGGTGAATTAACAAGAATTTGATAGTTTGTACAGAACATCTTTGAGTTTCCAAAGACAGATGTCAACACTGCTATTTTTTTGAACATGACATTTCTCCACTTTCTATGAAATACTTTGAAATTGAATTACTTTTCCCAATTTTCTTCTTTGAAATACAATGTGCAGTGGATGTCCACAAGCATTTTGGGGCATTAAAGTGCAATTTATTTGAAGAATTTTGACATTTACTCATCTTTGTGAAGGCACTGCTATTTTTATGCACACAACTGTATATACTGTCACACAGTGCCTTGCATGTGCTTTTATTGCCTTCATAACCAGCTGTACCTAGAGAAGAGAGCAGGGCACGGAAGGTCTGAAAACTTTTCAAAGTACTGTACTGTACGGTATGTCTCTTGAGTCAAATTTCCAAGCATGAGTATTCAGCCTTTTGATTAATGTCCACCATGCTGTGGTTAACACGAGTAGAGGTGATTGCGTTTGTGCAGAGATAGAGGCATTAAGTGAGTGAGCGCTCTTGGGTAAAAAACAAGAACAAAAAACATTTCTTTCCTTCCTCTTCCAGATTGTTCCTCTCCCAACACACAAGTAAAAACTCTGATGTTTCTTTGTTTCACCCATGGGGTGGAAATAATTTGACCTGTATCGTTTTTACTGCACATGCATACAGTACAATATCGTACCTGCTGCCTGAGGGACACTTTGGGAAAGGGATTATGATAGGTGTGTGGGTGTGGTGATTGGGCCTGGACCCTTTAGGATCTGTGACCCCTTGGGCACGGGCTCAGGGTGGACGTTCATTAATCTACGCCTGTGGGAGGGATCATTGCTGTGGTCCTTACTGTTGGGCAAAAAACAAAATGCCCAGGGAGTTGAAACATTCGAACACACACATGCACACATAAAAAACTATGCCCTATGTGCGCGCGCACGCACACCCACCCACGCACACACGCACACACGCACACATGCTATCATATAATGCCAGCGCAAGGAGCAACTGAGAAAATTGGTGTTGTGACATTTGCACAATTTTCTTTCTTGGGGTTACTTTAGCTTTTTATGTTGTTCCTTAATGTAGTGAGGAGATATACTGTGCCCTAACTGAACTTATATAGGAGACCATTTCCAGCTCAACTGAGGAATTTATCACTGTTATTGCTTAAAAAAAACTGGTACAGTATTGTACATGAGTGATTCTCTAATTCGCCTACACTTTTAAGTTCGTGGATTTTATTTGGCAATTCCACTAACTATTAACTGCATCCAATGATGTTTTGGACATTAGAAAACATTTATCTTTCATATAATACAGAAAGTGTAGACATAGCATTATTTCCCTCAGCAAGAATGAATATTTAATACTGGTTTTGGGCGTTTTCATGCCGTCCTGTTTTCCAAAGGTCAGATTCAGTCTTCCTATTAGCATGTAAAGAAACTTGTTTTGCCATAGACGATTGCAAATGTCGATTCACAGTAATCATCACAATATGACAAAACTGTCAGAAAGACCACTGTCCTTTCCATTATACATGAAATTTGCCATTTTGTGTGTGTCCACGAAAACTGTGTTAACCGTGTAACGGTCTGAAACCCCCTCCATAAATCAGTAATGGTTTGGTCTTAGGCCATACGAATAACATCACGTGATGTCATAACCTCTTTGGCAGGATAGGGGAAGACTTTTTGGTAAATTTTGAGCTCCATCCTTCCATAATTTAATCCATTCTTTTTCATGTTCTCATAGCGGGAAAATTGCCTGTCAACTGTGTTATCAACATATTCATAAGAATCTGAATTAGAAATCACATGTAGAAAAACACAGATAAAGCATACAGATACATGAATTGATTAAGGTGTTGTGGTGGAACTTCTGAGGTCCTCAGTTAGCACAACACCATAAAAATGGCTGAAATGTCAACGGTGTTACCGTCAATGGTGTTACAATTAAGTATGACAGTCAGGGTTGCCAGATGAGGCTGATGATTTCCAGCCCAAAAAATGATCAAAATCCGCCCTAAAAACCCGCCCAATTCTATTGATTTATATGGCAGTGGGAAGGTTTTTCTGATAGATGCCATTTTTACCCGCACACGGCCATCCTAAGCAGCCCAATTGGGCGGGAACCAGCCCAATCTGGCAACACTGATGACAGTTGAGGAGGAGTATGTTTTTGCCAATTTATATCCATATTGACAGACAAACAAACAAAATAATTTGTCTTCTAGGGTGATGGGTTTGTCTGCTCTATTTTTTTCTCCTAAAAAAGTGCCGACTTGTTCCCCTGCACTGTTGACCGTAACACAGTTGAGTAACACCGTTGACTGTTTTGAAAGTGTTTTTGCGCTATTGATCCCTTATGTGTTGGAAAAATCCTATAAACATACACTAGGGATTATCTCTGGAGAAGGAAGTCTTGTGTAAGGAGGGTGACTATATTCAAATCAGACGTTACAGGGATTTATGATGAAAAATGTGTCAGTCTGTATCACAGTGACTCATAAAATCCTACTTATGAAGCTCAACAATCACATTTTCTATATCAGTTGCACAGATTAATGACAACATTACTGCTAAGGGACATAAGCACTTTCAAACATATATTGTTTCAACTCTGTAGTATTTTTATATATGTTTGAAATGACATAGTATTTGTCCATAACACTGTTGACAAAATAATTAAGCAAATGTTCGCTTTCATTAGAGTATTTATCAAATGATTTAAGATTAAGCTTGGCAATTTATTTGTTTGGAAACTTAAATATATACACTATGTAAACATCTAGGTCATTTAGTTGAAAAAAATACTGATAATTGACATTTTGCTTTTGCCAAAAGCGTAGGGGAATCGTAGAATCACTCACATACCACTTAGGATGAGTAGTTATTTTCATTGAAACTCTCACAATCTTGCACCCACACTCATACCCACTCTGTCCCCTTTGCCTTTATCAACTGTCATGTTAGATTGTGCTTGATGTATGGGTAAACCCACTGACATTACATCACCAGCAAATTACTTTGGTGACAGTGACTCACCCACCTTCTGTTTCTCTCTCACACAAACACAGAGACACTCAGAGAGGGTCAATATGTCACTATTAAAAGTATTTTTTTAATGCTAGGTTTAAAAGTGTAATCTGTGATTTTGCATCGGATTCCACATACAATATACAGTATATACAAAGTAAAGTAAAGTAAAGTAGTAGGCAAAGTATGCTTGTTGGCCAATTTATTTAAGAGTTGTTATGAATACTGTATATACCACAATATAATCATCAGTTGAGTGTACTATTTACCTTCAAAAGTCTTCTAATAAGGTAATCTGCAGATGGCGGGAAGTGGCGGCCTTGGTGAATGAGGTGTGCTCGGGTGGGGCCATGTTTCATGTAGAGGACGGATGGCGCTTCTCTCCACTGATTCTTATGGATATTCATCTCACATTTCATTGCCTGCAGTGCAAATTGCCCTGCATACATGGTAGTCTACCTAATAAAAACACTTTACTCCATTAAAACAGCAAGTCTAAATGTCTTTGAAATTCATATTAAAGTATATTCATTTGCCTATATACAAAACCACTTTGCTGAGATCCAGAACCCTGAACAGATATCTATGTACTTTCCCTTGCACAGGTAACATCCACCACAACTGTACACTATGCACATATTCCGTGTTGTGAAGTTGCAAACTTCCATTCCAATTTTCTAATGTTGTAACTTTAAATATCGAGTAACTATGGTTTGTCTGATGTTTAGCCATGTGCAGCATGGTTTTTGTTTATTTTTTTCTCATCCTTATGTTTGTACATACATATCTGAGTGGAACAACCTCTCCCAATGTAGTGTATTTTCAAGACCATATACGTGATAGTGTGGTAAAGTTAGTTTGATATTGGACATTCATTTGACATTCAAAATGAAAACTTGATGGATCTGAAAAATAAATGTTGTGGTACATGAGGGACTTCTGTCCCTATGTTAAAAATATGGTTTGATGACTCAAGGTCAAAAGGTCAAGGAGCCTAATTAATTTATGTCAACATATTAAGTATTTTTATTATTTGTAGAATTACTTGAGTGCTAAATCTAAAAAACAAGTCTTGTGGTAAATGAGGTATATTTATCTCTGTTTTATAAAACTGGTGTGGTGATCCGAGGTCAAAAGGTCAAGGAGCCTAATTCATTTACAACACATTTTTTATGATTTTATTTTTTTCTGAATTGACAGAATGAAGAATGACAAAATGAACTACAAAACTGGTTAACCGACTCAAGGTCAAAAGGTCGCGGAGCCTAATTCATTTATATCACTCATTTTTGTAATATTATTATTAAAATACCCACCAAAGTGATTCATCTGTAAAACAAGTCTTGTGGCAAATGATGGACATTTATGTCTGTGTGATAGACCTGGTGTGGTGAGCCAAGGTCAAAAGGTCAAGGAGCCTAATTCATTTATATCACCATTTTAAATATTTTTTATTATTTATAGAATTATTTGAGTGCTAAATCTAAAAAACAAATCTTGTGGTAAATTAGGTATATTTATCTCTGTTTTATAAATTGGGTGTGGTCATCAAAGGTCAAAAGGTCAAGGAGCCTAATTCATTTACAACACATTTTTTATGATTTTATTTTTTTCTGAATTGACAGAATGAAGAATGACAAAATGAACTCTTGTGGCATATGAGGCACACATGCCTCTGTGTTACAAAACTGGTTAACCGACTCAAGGTCAAAAGGTTGTGGAGCCTAATTAATTTATATCACTCATTTTTGTAATATTATTATTAAAATACCCACCAATGTGATGAATCTGTAAAACAAGTCTTGTGGCAAATGAGGGACATTTATGTCTCTGTCAGAGCATGGCAACCCGACCGAAGCCCGACGGGCCGGGTCGGAACCCGACGGGCCGGGCCGGACTCGGACAAAAAAAATAGAATATCTGTCGGACTCGGGTCGGGCTCGGGCTTGAACCAAACAGACATTGTGAAAATTCAGAGGAAACGTTTCAGTTCATGCAAACGGCAGTTTTGTGATTAAAAAATAAGTAATTGAATATGCATAAATGAAAATGTTGGTAGGCTACTCGTGCGAGTGATTATTATTGGCTGTATGCACGCGCCAGTTACCAGTGGCAACATGGACGCTCACTCCCAGTCAGCCGAGCAGGAATGCCGAGTCAACTTGCTTTCTTAATAAGCGCCAAATACAGTTGTCAGTGAACGCGTGGTCTTTTGTTGTAGGCCTAGTGTAGGCCATGTTTTAGCATGCCTTCGGTGCTGTCTTAAATGTTGAACATAAAATGACGAAGTTTGTCACTGCATTGCTCACCAAGGATTACATTTCCAGCAAGGGGTAGCAAGGAGCATAATATGGATTAAAGAAGACGCACACGCTACGTGGAGTTGCCTAAGGTAGGGGCGAAGAGGTTTCCTGTTACTACTTTGTCCGCTGTGACATTTCATGTCCTTCACGTAGGTTCTTAATTCTTGTCACTTTTACTGTAGCCTACAGTTGTAACTATGCGCGTGCAACCTTTCCTGATTTTATATTGACCGCATGGACATCAGGGGAAATGACATTCTCTTGGAGGGCCGAACAGGCTACTGTTCTTCGGGGTGAACTTATAGCCCATCCTTCTTAACGACAAGGAGTGGCATCGCGGGGATTTATTTGCACTAACAGTAACGTAACAAATGCGTCCATAGCCGCGCTGACTGCATCCAAACCGTATTCGTTAGTTTTCGCCTTTCTTATCCTCTCACGCCCCTCCCATGCATTTGATCACAGCATCCAACATCTCTGGTCTAACCGAAAGAAACATAAGGTGCGCTGTCACATGTATGTGTGTGTTTATACTTACTATGCGTGCATAACTAAATTAGGCTACAGCAAATTGCCTCATCCTAGTTGCCTATCCTGGCTATTTATCACGTGCTATTTTGAGTATGAAGGACGCCACATAGAAAATATTGCTTGCGCACAGGTTCTGTTGTTATTACAGTGGTCTCGGGCTTCGGACGGGTTCGGACACAAACATTTTAATTAGTCTCGGGCTCGGGTCGGGGTTGATCACTTTTCTGTCGGCTGAGGGCCGGGCTCGGACAAAAAAAACCGGCCCGAGCCACGCTCTAGTCTGTGTGATAGACCTGGTGTGGTGAGCCAAGGTCAAAAGGTCAAGGAGCCTAATTCATTTATACCACCATTTTAAATATTTTTATTATTTATAGAATTACTTGAGTGCTAAATCTAAAAAACAAGTCTTGTGGTAGATGAGGTATATCTATCTCTGTTTTCAGTCTTTATGGAGGCCTGTGTGTTTCTGTGTGTGTGTATGTTATGTAAAGGTGACCCAGAATCCATTGGCGTGCGTGTGTGCGTGCGTGCGTGCGTGCGTGCGTCATGGTCTTGTGGAATGAAGAGGGGAAGAGGTGAGGAGGATGTACCTAGGGTTAACCAGTTTTGTAACACAGAGGCATGTGTGCCTCATATGCCACAAGAGTTCATTTTGTCATTCTTCATTCTGTCAATTCAGAAAAAATAAATAAATAAATGTGTTGTAAATGAGTTAGGCTCCTTGACCTTTTGACCTTTGATCACCAAACCAGTTTTATAAAACAGAGATTAATATACCTCATTTACCATAAGACTTGTTTTTTTAGATTTAGCACTCAAGTAATTCTATAAATAATAAAAATGTTAAAAACGGTGATATAAATGAAATAGGCTCCTTGACCTTTTGACCTTGGCTCACCACACCAGGTCTATCACACAGACATAAATGTCCATCATTTGCCACAAGACTTGTTTTACAGATGAATTACTTTGGTTGGTATTTTAATAATAATATTACAAAAATGAGTGATATAAATGAATTAGGCTCCGCGACCTTTTGACCTTGAGTGGGTTAACCAGTTTTGTAAAACAGAGGCATGTGTCCCTCATATGCCACAAGAGTTCATTTTGTCATTCTTCATTCTGTCAATTTAGAAAAAAATAAAATCATAAAAAATGTGTTGTAAATGAATAAGGCCCCTTGACCTTTTGACCTTTGATCACCACACCAGTTTTATAAAACAGAGATAAATATACCTCATTTACCACAAGACTTGTTTTTTAGATTTAGCACTCAAATAATTATATAAATAACAAAAAAATATTTAAAATGGTTATATGAATGAATTAGGCTCCTTGACCTTTTGACCTTGGCTCACCACACCAAGTCTATCACACAGACATAAATGTCCCTCATTTGCCACAAGACTTGTTTTACAGATTCATCACATTGGTGGGTATTTTAATAATAATATTACAAAAATGAGTGATATAAATGAATTAGGCTCCGCGACCTTTTGACCTTGAGTCGGTTAACCAGTTTTGTAACACAGAGGCATGTGCGCCTCATATGCCACAAGAGTTCATTTTGTCATTCTTCATTCTGTCAATTCAGAAAAAAATAAAATCATAAAAAATGTGTTGTAAATGAATTAGGCGGCTTGACCTTTTGACCTCTGATCACCACACCAGTTTTATAAAACAGAGATAAATATACCTCATTTACCACAAGACTTGTTTTTTTAGATTTAGCACTCAAGTAATTTTATAAATAATAAAAATATTTAAAACAGTGATATAAATGAATTAGGCTCCTTGACCTTTTGACCTTGGCTCACCACACCAGGTCTATCACACAGACATAAATGTCCATCATTTGCCACAAGACTTGTTTTACAGATGAATCACTTTGGTGGGTATTTTAATAATAATATTTACAAAAATGAGTGATATAATTGAATTAGGCTCCGCGACCTTTTGACCTTGAGTCGGTTAACCAGTTTTGTAACACAGAGGCATGTGTCCCTCATATGCCACAAGAGTTCATTTTGTCATTCTTCATTCTGCCAATTCAGAAAAAAATAAAATCATAAAAAATGTGTTGTAAATGAATTAGGCTCCTTGACCTTTTGACCTCGGATCACCACACCAGTTTTATAAAACAGAGATAAATATACCTCATTTACCACAAGACTTGTTTTTTAGATTTAGCACTCAAGTAATTCTACAAATAATAAAAATACTTAATATGTTGATATAAACTAATTAGGCTCCTTGACCTTTTGACCTTGAGTCATCAAACCATATTTTTAACATAGGGACAGAAGTCCCTCATGTACCACAAGACTTATTTTTCAGATCCATCAAGTTTTTATTTTGAATGTCAAATGAATGTCCAATATCAAACTAACTTTACCACACTACTTAAGTGACGGTGCAGCAGTAGGGTTGGCTGTGCCTCGGTTCACGTCAGATATGCGAGGCGCAAGTGTAGTCTCCAACACAGTTTTGCACAAAAGCTAAAATAAAGTTTCTTGCGTGCCGAAAATGAGTGGTCTTACGGCGCAAATCCAAACCTTTCAAATTCACTGTCATCATATGTGAAATCCGGAGCACATGCCAAACGGGATGAGGATTTAGCTTGTCTCGCTCCATTGACTCGCATTCAAAATTTTGCGAGCTTCTGCCCCATGTATCGGAAGTAGAAGGGCGTGACTTAGGTGCCCCATTGCTCTGCTCGCTTTCCTTCTGAAACTAATTCTGTAGGCCTACAGTAGCGCTTGTTGTCACGTGATACATTACAACCAATCACAATGCCGAATCTCTGAGTCTGCCAATCGGATTCAGTTTCACTTTCTTCACACAAGCGTGAAATCTCAGATTTCATTTGACCAGGGCATTAAAAATGAATTAATTCACCTGCCGTGTATCGCCTTTAAAAACAAAAGGAACGAGTAAGGAACGAGTGTTTCTGTAAATGTAACGGAGTGAAAGTACTAAATTTCGCTTTGAAATGTAGTGAAGTAAAAGTATAAAGTCTTACCAAATAAAAATACTTGAGTAAAGTATGAAAGTATGGAAATGTTACTTAAGTACAGTAACGAATTACATTTACTTCGTTACTGTCCACCACTGCAGACACACACGTCAGGTTTGTATGTTTAAATGTAAACTTTAAGAGACTATATCATTATGTGATGCAGTCTCTCTTCCCCTCCTCTGTGTGTGTGTGTGTGTGTGTGTGTGTGTGTGTGTGTGTGTGTGTGTGTGTGTGTGTGTGTGTGTGTGTGTGTGTGTGTGTTTGTGTGTGTGCGTGTGCGTGTGTGTCAGTGTCTGTGCGTGTGTCTGCGTGCATGCGTGTGTGAGTGTGTGTCTATCAACAAGGTTAGTATAGGTGATTTATTCAAGCATACACAGGTATGTTTGTGTGTGTAAATGTGTTTTCCTAAACACCCACATAAAAAAAAAACACCACATGTACAAACCCCAACTCCGGTGAAGTTGGGACGTTTGGTAAACAGTGAATAAAATCAAAATGCTATCATTTTCAAAACATTCAATCTATTCATTAGATGGAGAATAGTGAAAAGACAACATATTAAGTGTTAAAACCGAGAAAAAATATTGTTTTGGGGGACATATTTACTCATTTCTAATTTCATAAATCCAACACGTCTCAAATAAGTTGGGACGGGGATCAGTGAAATTTAGTAAACATCCAAATAAGATAAAACAACAAAGAAGAACATTTCAAAATGAATTGTACTGACGGACAATATAGGTGTCCAGGTATAAGATCATCACAGAGAGGCTGAGTCACTCAGAATTAAAGATGTAAAGGGAATAATTACCATAGTTATTACGTATATTTTTGAATTCCCTTTGATTTACCACGATTGAGTGTATATAAGACATATTTTTCTTACTAAAATCATTGTATAGGTTCATGACATCATGAAATATATATTGGCTGTAGTCTCACTCTAATTCCTGGAGTGCTAGAGCTATTGAAAATTGAACATATTAAGAATGCTTAATGCGTGCAAATGATACTGGGGTGTAACATTCTCCTAAGCACCTGAGCTCACTTGAAATAGACCCAGAGGACATGGGAAACTGTCCTTTGCTTACAGAAGTCAGCAGAAGTTGTAGAAGTCCATTCTTTTTGACAATAATAGAGCATTGTACATCCTGTGCTACACTGAAAATGGACCATCCAACTTGTGTTAGTGCTAACTTCAAAAGTCAGCCTCCATGATGGCATGCAGGTGTAGTAGTGCATTGGTTAAGATGTTCTCACTCATCTGTAGAGTTAAATACAGTGCTGAATGGTATAAATGGGTTTTAAACAGCATGAAAAGCCACTCATACATTATATTTTGAAGGGAGATCTTCGATTACTGCCACATAGTAAGGTCAAATTGCATTCTCTACTATGTTTTAACAGTTTGGCTCCATCATAAGGACCAGCAGGTGATAAAATGGTGGGCTTTTGGTCAAGACCTGTCACACTGTAAGCACTACAGATAGGAAAACATTGCAAAACATGACAAGGAATACACCCACCATTTAAGCTGGTGAAATCATGTCAAAGATAGGAATTAACACTGTTTTTTATATAAAATCATCTCATCGGTTAATGTATTTAACTGTTAAGTGTTGTCTTTTGTTTTTTGATTTTAGTCTTCCTCGACATTTGCTGCCATTTATTGTCCCCGTCCCAACTCTTTTCAGACGTGTTGGATTTATGAAATTAGAAATGAGTACATATGTCCCCCAAAACAATATTTTTTCTCGGTTTTAACACTTAATATGTTGTCTTCTCACTATTCTCCATCTAATGAATAGATTGAATGTTTTGAAAATGATAGCATTTTGATTTTATTAACTGTTTACCAAACGTCCCAACTTCACCGGAGTTGGGGTTTGTAGGTTAAAATGGTAATGTCTGAGGGGACTGATGGTGGCACTAGGTGTCAGTGCACGTAGCGTGTAAATAAGATTTGATGGATGTTGATTGACGTCTCATCACAGGTCGTTCTCCACCCCATATGTTTCTGACTAGCGGGTGGCAGAGGCCCATTCATCAAAGTCAATCCATGGCCTCGGTGTCACAGGAGCGGGGGCTCTCCAAAACGAAGATGAATCTTTAATGTCCTTTAAGCTTGTGTTCAATTAATTGAACATGTTGAAACACACAAACAAAGAAAAAAACAACAAAAATCATCCAATACTTGAAAAATAAAGAAAAAAAACAGGATATTGTGATGGAATGAAAATAGTGATGGAATACACGTTTTCTTTTTTTTGATCTTCGACCCTTAAAAATGTGCTTGTGTTATGTCGCAACTGTCTTGTTTACCTCTAGCTACATTATCAGGAAGCGATGGCACATTAGAGATGAGTCACTAGCCCTGATGATTTTTGCTGTTGCTGCTGTTTGCTTATGCTGATGCCAGATTTGGTAACCAGGGCCAAGATGACACCCTGTAAACCAGTGCATCACGGATCCCATAAAAATGGTTTTAATAGTTGTCATTTATATTTCCCAAAGAGCCCTGAGTCAGCAGAGCCAGTGGGAGTGGCGACAGTGGGGATGTTGGCGGTGTGTGGGTGGCAGTAGCAGTGGCATTAGTCGTGGTCTTGCTGAGGGTGTAATTGGCTGGGAAACACTGCCGCCTGCCCGGAGGATACTGTAGCAGTGCACATCACTAATCACCCCACTAATGTGGGACATTTAGCCACCCATGTATATGAGATGTGTTTGATTGCTAACAGAGTGTGTTTACATGTGCTTTATGTGTGCATTATTAAACAGCTTGCCTCTTTAACGGGATGCATGAATTTGTGTGAGAGCATTTGTGTGGCATGCGTGCATACATGGAATGACTTATTCACTTACCTTGAATTGTAGGGTTTTCACCATACACATTAAATAGAGTGGTTTTGTTTGTGCACTTTGTAACTGTGCATAAGTGCTCTGTTGAACTCAAGTGAACTTGAGCTGCCAACAAGGTATCAGGTGTTATTGCATTCGTATTGCATCAGAGGCATGCATGCACCACTTGCATATTTTTGTTCTTTGTGGATACTTGTTCCTTAAATCCTGTACTTTACATTCCAGATCTGGCTTCACACATTATAACAACGGGAAATGGCCCCTCAGATCAGGCAAAGAAAGTCAGAGACAACTCCATCTGTCTGTCTGTCTGACTGTTTCTCCCTCTGTATAGAGAGAAAGAAGGGGGGAAGGGTGCTAAATTTCTTTATTCAAGTGTATGTCTATATCTATATGTGCATGTGTGTGTGTGTGTGTTTTCAAAAAGCGTGTGTGTATGATGGATATCTGAGAAAACACAATATCTGCCGTAGGAATGCTAAGGCCTGTCTCCGTGGAATTCCACCCTCTAAATGTCAGCTATTGCTTCAGCCCTCTCCCCCCGGTCAGACAGCACCGTGGTGAGTAATGAACA
>NC_085865.1:27924058-27936558 GCF_034702125.1 Engraulis encrasicolus | reverse complement strand
AGCCGGCTCCGCGCCGCGCTGCATTTGGAAAATAGAACTCGAGCGTATTTTTCACACCGGCGACGTCTCATTCAAATGAATGGCAAAGTAGCATGCTAGCTTTGGCTGTTGGGAGGGTTTTGAATAGGACTGGCCGCGCACGCCGACGCTGTCAGTGTGAAAGGCAGAGAAAAACACACCGGCCAAAACAAGCAGAAAGACCGCGTTCGTCCCGGGACCGTTCCGTTCCGCCTTGGTATGTTTTGGCCCTTATCCTCACCCGACGTACTTTCTTATGGATGATGGTGGCTACCCCTGCACCATCCACCATATAGCCATCGTCACCCCTTACAGGGAACCCGTCGTGGGGAGGACACGCAGACGGTTCAACCACAGGCATGCCAAGGCACGTTGCACCATCGAGCGCGCCTTTCGGCTGCCTGAAGACTAGATGGCGGTGCCTGCTGTTCAAGGCTCTGGAGGTGGATCGCGTGTTTCCACCCACAGTGGTGACGGCCTGTGCGGTGCTGCACAACATCTGCTGTTAGACTATCTCTGGCTTGGCGCTCCTGATGTTAATGAGGGAAATTTCTTAGAACTATTGAAACTTTTAGCGCGCTATGATGCTATAATTGACCAGCACTTGACCAACCTCACAGGCTGTGTATATCATATCTAAGTCACCAGACTCAAAATGAGCTAATACACTTAATTGCAGTCAAAGTGATGTCCACAATTACAAACGAAATTAAAACTGCTGAACATTTTTCTGTCATTGTTGATTCAACCATTGATATCGCAAAAATCGACCAGTTCTCTCTCTCCATCAGATACGTCACTGCAGCCGGTGAACTAACTGAATGTGTCTTTAAGTTCGCAGAGCTTCCTGACAGTTCTGCAGAGTCGTTTTACAACATCCTCACAGACACACTCACCAATGAACTGGGACTTAAGGGGGTTGGGGGTGGCTGGTGCATAGGGGGGTGGGGGGGGTNGGGGGGTTGTGAGGGCCATGATGAAAAAAAATGAGGTGGGGGGGAGGGCCATGGCAAAAAATATCGGAGTTAGGGGGAGGGCCATGGGGAAAAAAAAAACGAATTTATTTTATTTTATTATTTTTTTTAAATAATAATAAAAAATGCAACACTTCTCTGAAACACATCGCTTTGCGATGCAAGGTCCCGGGTGCATACTTCAGCACTGAAGCGTGTATCTGTAGTCATCCCTAAAAATTTTATGATCTGCCTTTACCCATAAGTCCGTTCAAAATCAAATGCTAGCTGGAGCCAATAAGAAGAAGAAGAAGAAGAAGAACGCTAGCTGGAAAAAATGGCGGAGAAGAAGACAACATACTTTACTGAAAAGCGAAGCAAACTTAGGGCAGGTAGCAATGTACATCCGAGGCTATGAATATCAGTGCAACCCCTTGGTGTCGAAGACACTATGGAAAAAATATGTGGGTTGAAGCAGCGCACAAAAAGCGATGATGTCGAGAGGAAGTTGGCAGCCCTAGCGAGAGTGTTGGAGGAACTGCAACTTCCCGTAGCCAGGCCGCGGACGAGGAGTCTAGTAGATGCGGACGAGGAGTCTTCAAGGGGTTGGTTGGACTTCGAGTACGCACACGAATTGTTCTCTTCTTTTTTATCATCTCGCCAACCACAGTTGTCTTCCGCGATTTTCTGTTGAATGAAGATATAGGCCTTCCCGTGATACTCTACATGCGATCTATAGGCGAGCGGTATATTATTTTGAAAGGGTCCGTGGACGTGGCAGAACTGCTGTGTCAGTTCTGCAGAGAAGATGATGACAGAAAACTGTTTGAAACACCTGTAGAAAGCCCTCTGTCTGTCGATCTTGTCCATCGCGTGATGGATTCGATGAACGTCAAGTACGACCGTAGTGTGGCTAAGATGCTGCTGTGTGTGGACAAGTCAAGGGCACAGACATACCAGTTGGGTATAAAGCCTGATAGGGCCACCAAGATGTTAAAGATGCTTGAAGAAAGGCTGGCTGCGTGGGAAAACACCAAGATTGCTGCTGAAGACCTTGTGAATCGCAGGCTGACTGAAAGGATTAAGAGCTTTGAGAAGAGAGTGAAGGAGGTTGAGAACCTGCAAATCTGTTCTTAAAATCACCTTAAACAGAAACGAAAGTCTACAGCTCACAAAGTGGTTAGGGGTATTCACTAGCAGTCCCTAACAAGTTTCAGGGCGAAATATGGCTTCTGTCATTTTTTATTTGCCATTTTGTGAATGAAAGTGAAAGTGAAACTTAATTTACAAATTGCTACATAAAACACACTGTAGTAATCCCGTAGGTTTACTAGTAGTCCCCTAGGGGGCACCGTAGGATTACCAAGGACTTTTGTAGTCTGTAACAGGCTTGCCTACGCCAGTTCAATGTAACCACACGATGACTGTGTAAGTTGCCCTAAAGTTCTCTGAAGATAAAAGAACCAAACCAGACCCATGTTGTGCGTGTCAGTTAATGTAGTGAAGATACTACACACACAAACACGACAGATGCCATATTTCGCTACAATAATTGTTAAGGAACACCAGTGAACTCCTGAACACTTGGTGAGTCGCATATTCTTGAAAACAAATGTTAAAGGTGATTTTAAGAACAGAGTACAAGCACAAGAAAACACAGTAAGTACTGAACACTGGACAGTGCTTGCGCGCGACGCGCACACACACACCCACACACACACACACACACACACACACACACACACACACACACACCCACACACACACACAGAGAGAGAGAGTATGGCAACCCGGCTGAAGCCCGACGGGCCTGGTCGGAGTGGGCCGGGCCGGGCCGGGCTCGGAAAAAAATTAATATCTTGTCGGACTTGATGTAAACATACAGCATGAAAATAATAAACAATTCATGCAAACGTTAGTTTTTGTGATAAAAATAAGTAACTGAATAGGCCTAAATGAAAATGTTGAGGTTATTCGTTTGAGATATTTTTTGTACCACAAATCCCTTGCGTGCGTGCATGTGGGCATATCAAACTTTTGACTTTAATTTTAGGCCACGCCATGACGACGCAGGATCAGTGCAGCAGGTTGGCTAGATGGAAATGCAATGGAGGTCGTTAAGAAGAAATTAGCCTCTGGAGAGCTGAAAGTTGCCAAAAATGACTGTGGAAAATCCACAGTGTGGAAACATTTCAAGCTTGTCGTTCAGTCCGATGGTGAGCATACTGGCAACATGCAGTGTAATGGTTGTGTAAACATATTTAAGTACGACTGTAAGAAAACTGGAAATTCTCAGCTACAGCGACACGTGGAAAGAGCATGTACATCTGCTGGGCCATTGCAGCCGAGCATTACTTCATTTGTTACCTCCTAAGTACCACTACAAGTTAAGGAGAAAGTGATGTGTGAATTTTTGCGGTCAAGAAGACCTTGGGCCATTTCGCACAAGTGAAGGACGGGGCTTCGTTGAAATAGCCCATCACCTTATCCATGTTGGCGCAACATATGGCTCTGTGGCAGCAAGGGACGTACTGCCTGACACCACCACTGTGTCAAGATGGTGCCATTTCTTAGCCAAAGTCAAACATGCTAATCTAGTCCAGCAGCTAAATGCCATCCTCGCTGTGAACTCGATCGGAATCACAATCGACATCTGAACAGAGGACTTCCACAAGCTCAGCTACATGACCATCACTTGTCATTTCGTGACGAGTGCATTTGAATTGAAAAGCACAATTTTGATGACAGCAGTATTCCAAGACGGCGGAGAGCATCAGGAGGGAAATAGTGAGACTGCTGAGTGACTATGGCCTGGACATGAGTCTGCTGCACACGGTGGCATGGGTGACTGACCAACTTCGAAACATTGCATTACTGACAGGTAGGTGTAGGGATGGTTTTGGGAAGGGCACAATTTCAAAACTCGGTAACATAAAAAAAGGGTCCTAAGATCCCTGGTCCCATAAAAAGATAGGGGAAGATAGGACCCGGGGAACATAGGTACGCTCCCAGGCTAGAGGATACATTTGCCCTGAAAAGGAAGAGATCTGCTGAATTTCTCTCCAGCACGTAATCATGAAAATCGATGTTTCAAACAGTACATGTCAAATGAACTTTGACTAGCTGTTGACATATTGCACCTTTTGTGGAAACTTTATTGAAACCATGCTGTTAAATGAGGTTGTAGCTTGTCTAATTTGTAAAGTTTTCATTTGTGGACATGTACATTTTTGGTATACGCTACTTGAGTTCAACATGCACACAGGTCGTATTTTAAAATTCCCTCAAAGAAATTACTCAAAATCAAACTTTGTTAGGTCTTTTAATTTGTTAAAAGAACCAAAGCAGAACCAGGGCAGACTATTCAAAACACTACATTTACAAAACGCAGGCGAGCTGGAGCAGATTATTGAGGCAGTCCAGCTTGTAAAATATCAGGTGTTTATATGGTCAGCAGGAGATTGAGTTCAGGTACTGGTGATTAGCAGATTGGTGATTGGATAATTGGACGGGTTGATTGAAGCATCAGTAGACAAGGGAAATTGATTGGTAGATGGGCTGATGGACTGATTGATGGGCTGATTTTACAGTAGCCTTAGTTAAGAAAAGAAGATGTGCTGCAATCAAGACTTTCTCAACAAATGCGAGAAGAGACCTTGCAGATGTCATACTACTGAGGATATTCAATGTTTAATTACAGCAATCACTGGAAATAATGCTGCTGATGGGCATTCGATTTTGTTGTAAATCCAGGATAGTTTTACACACGCCTCAACGTTCAAATCCACATTTGATTGGCTGCCTTTTTGCCACATTATGCGTTGCTCCATGACCGCGTAATGCACATGTATTTGCACTTCATGCCTCTGTGTGCCGCCAAATGACAAAATTCACCAGAATTGCACTTATGAAAGCTTTGAAATTTGCATGGAGAGATGCAATATTCCATGTATAGTCCTCTTAGTCAGCTGGGGTTACTGCCCGAGGAGCTGGGATTGGTGGTGCGCCGGGACTTGACACTGCCCGGGGTGCTGGGGTTTGTGTGAGACGTGACACTACCCGGGGCGCTGGTGTAGAGGTGACGGTCCAGGGGGAGCGTGTCTATGTTCCCACAGCCCATTGGTCCCACAGCCCATTGGTCCCACATCACTAAGATTTTAAACATTATTTTTTAGGCCTATTGGTTCTCTTAGTTTACTTGGAAATGTGGGAACATGGAGTTGTAGAGCATAGGGCTTATATTTGAATAATTTCGTAAAACTGTGGGAACATGGAGCAGCAGGAATAAGCTGGGACCATTTGGGCTGTGGGACCAATGGGCCGTGGGAACATAGAGCTGACCCCGGTCCGGGCCATGGTGGCAGGTGCCGTTGCAGCGGCGGATGTCTTCGGGAAGAGCTCTCTAGTGGTGGTGGATGGTAGGCAAGGGGTTGAATCCTGCCTGTTGGCGATGGACACTGGGGTGTGTTCAGTCGTGTCTTCCGCATTCTAAGAATAAGCAAAAAATAAATACATAACCTGTTCTGTTGCTATCACACTAACCAGAGTCTGAATTCAATAGGTGATCGCCTATGAACCAAATTGTTTAAATGTTAAGTTGCTTACCTCACGGTAATTCGAGTCTGTATCGCAGTGTTTTGTAAACTCATACATACAGTCCCAGGAAAAAGTTTGTACACCCTTTGAAATTTCTTACATTTCTGTCAAAATTGATCATAAAACATGGTCTGATCTTCCCGGAAATCTCAAGAAGGAACAATCAGAGTCTGCTTTAATTAATTCCACCCAAACATTTACATGTTATAATATTTTTATTGGTCATAAGACCATAACATTCACAGGAGAGCAGGGCATAAGTAAGTACACCCTTGCATTAAGTAGGTTTTAACCCTCATTTAGTTGAAATATAATCGACCAGACTTGTCCTGTAGTTGCAGATCAGATTAACAAAACAATCTGTTTGTATCTTGTCTCCCTCTTCTTTAGAGAACTGCCTCTCGTCAGCAAGGTTTGTGGGATGTCTGGAGTGCATAGCTTTCTTGACTTCATGCCATATAATCTCAATTATTTTTTGTCAGGGCTTTGACTTGGCTATTTCAGAATGTGTATTTCATTATTATGAAGCCATTCTAAAGTCGATTTGCTTCTTAAGTATGGGTTGTTGTCACATTTCAGGACCCATACTCTTGTGTGCTTCAACTTTGTGACAGACCTCACGTTGTTTTCTGTAAAATATCACAATAAACTTGAGTTCATTGTTCCACTGATGATAGCAAACTGTCAAGGGCCTGAGGCAGCAAGGTAGCCGCATATAATGACGCTCCCGTCACCATACTCAGAAGAGGAGATGTAACCAAGAATAGCTAAAAATGGGATTCATTCTGCCAATCTAAAATTAATGGGGTTTCTGTCCAAAAAAATATTGCTGCACCTTTGAGGTTTGCGAAAAAGCATTCATATGCTTCATAGAATTACTGCAAAATATTCTGTAGACCAACGTTGAAACCAAAGTTGAATTGTTCAGGTGAACACACAATGTCATGTTTGGAGGAGAACTGGAGAACCACACCTTCACCAAAACATCATCTCCACCTTTGAGTATGGTGGCGGGAGCATCATTATATGCGGCTACCTTGCTGCCTCAGGCCCTTTTCAGTTTGCTATTATCAGTGGAACAATGAACTCAGAAGTTTATCGAGATATTTTACAGAAAAAAATGAGGTAGTCTGTCACACAGTTGAAGCACACAAGAGGATGGGTACTGAAATGTGACAACAACCCATACTTTAGAAGCAAATCAACTTTAGAATGGCTTCATAATAATGAAATACACATTCTGGAATAGCCCAGTCAAAGCACTGACAAAAACAATTCAGATTATATGGCATGAAGTCAAGAAAGCTATGCACTCCAGACATCCCACAAACCTTGCTGACGAGAGGCAGTTTTCTAAAGAAGAGGGAGACCAGATACATCCAGATTGTTTTGTTAATCTGATCTGCAACTACATGAAACATCTGGTTGAGGTTATTGCGACTAAGTTAGGGTTAAAACCTATTGAATGCAAGGGTGTACTTACTTATGCCTTGCTGTCCTGTGAATGTTTACATCTTATGGCCAATGAAAATATGAAAATTTGTAAATGTTTAGGTTGAATTAGTTAAAGCAGACTCTGGTTGTTCCTTCTTGTGATTTCCGGGAAGATCAGACCATGTTTTATGACCAATTTTGACAAAAATGTAAGAAATTTCAAAGGGTGTACAAACTTTTTTCCTGGGACTGTACATGCTAGGTCTGCCATGCAGGCACAAGTGTTTTAGGGCGATCTTGGGGTATTCTCCCCCACAACATTTTTACACTTCTAATGCTCTCAAATGCAATTTCCTGCAATTTCAGGAGCAAATTTTGATCAATACAACCAAGTGTTTTTGCCTTTGTTATAACATTTTGTACCAATAGTAAGGCTGGACTGGGGGGAGGCATGTGTGCATGGAAACATTCAAGCTAAATCCATTTTAGGTAATACAACTTTATTTATTTAATTGGTTACTGAACTGCTACAATACAAGTTAACTATAAGAATACATGTTTGTTTCCCTGAACATACAAACTGTACAAATGACATGTTTCACTGCAACAATATGTTTACAAGCGCCTGGGAGCCTGGAGGTATAACTTTCTGGCGGCAGCGAAGTCGAATTCTGGCATGGGAATTCGGGCGTAGCTGAGCCTGATAAGCCGATCCAGCTGCTCAATGCCGAGGAGTGTGCGTGTTTTTGTCTTTATCCTATTCTGACACGAAAACACACGCTCCGCCTCAGCATTGCTGACCAGCACAATCAGGCAGCAGCACATCAGCTTGAACACCTCTGAAAAATACATGAAGAGCAAACTGATTACCATAATGGCACAGCTGATCAGTACATTCAGGAATCGGTACAGCTCGAAATAAAACTACAAAATTGACAGTAGACGACAGAGAGTCTGCAGGAAGTGTTATTATCAAATCCACTCACCACCAAAGATCTGCTGGTTGTCCGTATGGACATCTCCAAACATCTTCTGGAGGAGCTCTGAGGGCCTGTAAAAGTGGAAGACCACTTCTCCATCATTAGTAATCTTCTCCTCACCTTTGAAGCGGGCAGCCACTGCCTGCTTAAAAGCAACAAATTTCCCTTCACAAATGAATCGGTCAATATAACCGTCGCATATTACCCTCCCTGGTCTCTTTCTTCTCAGCATAGTGGTCCAGGAGGGTGTTGAGCTCTTTTCGTCCCCACCAAAGATCTGCTGGTTGTCCGTATGGACACCTCCTAAGAGCTCTGAGGGCCTGTAAAAGTGGAAGACCACTTCTCCATCATTAGTAATCTTCTCCTCACCTTTGAAGCGGGCAGCCACTGCCTGCTTAAAAGCAACAAATTGCCCTTCACAAATGAATCGGTCAATATAACCGTCGCATATATTACCCTCCCTGGTCTCTTTCTTCTCAGCATAGTGGTCCAGGAGGGTGTTGAGCTCTTTTCGTCCCCAGTACGCCAAAGTCACGTTATCTTCCACCGGATAGGATGCTGGTTCAAAAATCTGCAAGAAGTAAAGTGAATAGACTTATCATAATTATCATCATTGGTCCTGAATCCTGTTGAGTTGTAGGGATAGGATATTTATCAACAAAGACACAATATAAAGCGGTAATATTTTCGGAACAATTTAAATCTAGTGTATGCTACTACTAACATTAGTGGGCCGATGGTAGCGCTACCTGAAACACGGACGTTCAGCTGCCCGCTCCATTTCTTGCCAATCGTAACGCATGTCGCTTCATTTCTTGCCAATGGCCAAAAAGCGCCGGTCCATTTCCTACCAATGGGGAACTCGCTGTTCTCATTTCTGGCCAATGACAGACGTCTTTCGGCCGTCCATTTTTTTCTGTGCTCGGATTGGTTGGCAGAGAAGCTTGAGAAGTACTGGAAAATTAATCTGTCAATACGACTGTTCAAGGTAGGTAATCATGGTTTATTTACATTGTCACCATATATTATGTGATAATACTTTAATATAATATGTATCTGTGGTGATTCAGTGGGATGCTTGCATATATGACCGCTATTTTATACGGATTGAATGAATGGTGCACAACGCTAGTTAGCTGTCAGGTATTAGGCTATACCGTTAGCTTGGATTGCCCTTTCTGAAATCCTTTGGATAAATTGTCTTCATATATAAGTGTTTATTTATATATGTGTACATATAACGTGTGATGTGGCTTCCACATAATGCCTATGATCGACTCGATTTACTTGTGGGAAATACTGTTGCCCGTTTAACAATTTACCCAGAATCAACCTTTTTCTTGTCAAACCTCAGGGGCTGTATGCTTGTTTGCTCGTATCCAGAAGTTTTTCATGTACAATCGATCACCGTTTATTGACAATGTCACCATGTGATATGTGATGGTACTTCGTGATAATACTTCAAATAATATGTAACTGTGGCGATTCAGTGGGATGCTTGCATAAGAGCGCTATTGTATGCTTTGTAATGGAATGGCGTGACTGGCGCACAAAGCTAGTTACCGCAGCTGTGACAGGTATTAACATAACATTTGCTTGAAATCCTTTCTGACATCGGGTGGATAATATTTCTTAAAGTGGTTATATATGCGTATACATAAGGTATAATGCCTGTGCCCGACGCGATATCTTTTGGGCAGGATAATTGCGTGTGTAACAATACTTCTTTGGAATCAAATTGCAACCTTCTGGTCAAAACTCAATGGCTATTTTCTGCTCTGGCTCGTATCCAGTACATTTTAAGGCAATGTTGATATGTTGATTGAAATAAAGATGGTATGCCATTCATAACAACATGTAATGACGACGTTATTACCCCTGTAGATGGCATCTAAGAAAAAAAAACATCGGGCAATGGGAGAAAGGGAATGGCTGACACGCTTAACAGCTTATGCCAGCAGTGGGACATGGCCTTCAGAGCTGGGGAACAGGCCTGCGCAGAGGCAGGCAAAGTGGCACAATCTGTACGAAAAGGTAAGTTATTTGTTTATGTGATTTCTGACATTATTCTATTAGTCAGGGTCAGTTTTCCAAAAAGTTGACACCTGAAGGCAAATCATGTTAATTTTCGGCATACAACTGATTTAGGGGTATTCAAGGGTGCTGAATCCAAATCTGCCGTATGCCGGACGCAAAAATGTACCGAAATGCCTCAAACGGGCAAAATCCAATATGGCCGCCGCCGCCGTGTTAAAATCCTGCAATCACTTTTCTTTTAGACTAAATAAGGTATGAATTTGAAAATAGCACTTATTTTTATGTTTTCAGACATGGGGAAAGCCATTATGTCATCAGATTTCAGCTCAGATTGGAAGAAAATGCTTATGTCATTATGCTTAGCCATTTTAAAAGCAGAGAGCCTCATATTGTCAGCGATTTTTTACATTTTTACTAATCTTTCAAGATCCACAGAAAAAAATGCTCTTTGTCTCTGTGAACACATACTACAGGAAACTGCACTGAACTGTCTACCTTCACCTGAAAAAAGAAGTGTGTGTCTACCTTTTTCCACTTTCATACATGGAGAATTCATCTCCATACTCGGATTTAAGATTAGAATCAAAGGAAATGATTTCAGTATAGGTTGAATTCATGTTTACAAGTGACAGTTGACTTTCATGTCAATACGCTGTTCATCTGAATGGAAATGTTTTCTCTACTTCCACTTTTATTTTGATGCTTATTATACCATGATGCAATATGTCCACCTCAATCCACCTCTTCCATTATGAGACAAATTTATACACATAAGTCTGAATGTGCCGAAATATAATATGCACATCTACATTTTGTGCATTAGGAATTCATTGTTAGCCGATTTTATTGCGACGCTTACATTATATCTTTGAATGGTGGAAAGGTGAAACGTGGATCAAAACAGTTTATGTTTTTGTGAGGAATTTACTTGATATATGTTAACTCATTCCCAACCATTAGGCCTATCAACCTCCTCCTCTCCTGTGATTTGGCAGGACACACAACATCATGCACTGCATGGCACTTCTGCTGCAAATGCAACAAAAGCAAAGTAAAACATGACGTTTTGCAGTGATCAGTCCTATCTAATTCAGATGTCACATGGTTACATAAAATGGCCCACATTATCAAATCTCTATATTGAGTCAGGCCCACATACCCCTTCCTGTCCTCCTGCCAGTCACCGAAGTGGGATGGGTGGTATTTGGGATGGGTTCTCATTGTTTATCAACACAATGTTATGAAGAGGGGCAAGACACTGGCACCCAACCACGTGAGCTATTTTTTTTTGGACAGACAGCGGTTTCCAACAATCAGAGGTTGAGTTCGCACAGTCAGGTTATAAACAAAATTTAGAACCCATGTATTCTCAAGGCATATGAAGACATCACTGCATCAGCAAGAGGTGGCATGGAGTACATGGAGTCAAGCAGTTGCTGCAATTCAGCAACTCCAGGAGGGGTGATTAGGAATAGGTTAACTTAGTATACCAAGTAAACAATGTTGGTTAGAGTAGAGGAGGGTGACTATGTGCATATACATTTGTTCAACAATAAAGCAATCACTAACCACTTCACCAGAGGGATAGGATCATTAGTGGGACAGTCAGGGCCTGTCACAAAGAAAGTATGACTTTTAATGTATGCTGATGACATTACCTTAGTGGCACATATCGCTGACACAGACACCCCCGACACAAGACATCAACATCCAAGGGTAGTAGAGCAAGTGGTAGTTTTTAGGTACCTAGGCATAGAAATGTAGCCTGGTCCTGACCATCCCTACTACCATTTCATTTCTATTCATGGTCTGGAGGTTGTTTGATCTGACGCGATCCTGTCTTTCTCACAGCACATGAACACAATATTCAAAAAAGGACATTCCAAGTCAGCAAGGACATTCTGATTTTTGATAGGCCTACCTCCTCCTCGTATAACTTAATTAGCAGTCAATTTTTGAATATTGTGTTCATGTTCTGTGAGAAAGACAGGGATGTGCCCATTTCTGTGCCTAGGCACCTTAAAACTACCACTTGTTCTTCTGCCTGCCCTTGGCTCTCTCTCTCCAGCTGAGCACCGTTATTGATACACTGCAGATGTACACTCCAGTATATTTTAACTAGGCCAATTTAAAGTCTATACTTGCACAATTCTACCAACAGAAGATAACAGACAAACTCTCTTTTCCTCCTGCTCCCATGTTCAGCTGGGCTGGATCCCCACATGGCTGCATGCTGAGCCCCCCATCTAAAGTATATCCATCCATGACTGCAGTATGGCCAGCAAAAGGGACTGAAGGTGGCAGCCTGGTGTACAGAGACAGAGACAAATTTCTCTAGCTCTGAATGAAAAGAAAACCAAATAGATCATTGCTGTCTTCAATGCTGCCTTCATTGCTGCCTTCATACCTATAGCGAGAATAGACCTAGCCCTCTCTGAACCTCCCACTGTCTCAACAGAGCTAAAACATGTTTTGGTTTTGC